>NW_008345054.1:1756420-1757981 GCF_000622305.1 Nannospalax galili
ATGAAGCTGTTTCACTGAATCTGGAGCTGTTTTCACTGAATCACTGCATCTACAGCTGTTTCTGTTTCACTGCATAGTGGAAACTGCCTCCCCGGAAGGGCTTTCTTCTGTCAGTGCTCACTGGCCATCCTGACTCCGTTCGTCGCTTCAGCTCCCCCTGCCCTCGTGGACCAGTGGCCAATGACCCGCGAAGAAAGGGAGACCCCCACAGCTGGCACCTGAACGTGAGGCTCCTGGAAGGTGCAGAGTTTGTGAGTACCCCTCCCATCAGGAGGGTAACAGGCAGCTTTGCCTTTAAGCCGTCCCACCCTTGAGGATTGGCAGTCTCTCCTCTTTTTCCTCCTTTTATTTTCAGTCTGAGTCTTCGTGTGGGACCGTTAAAGATGAAGGAGCAATTGAGGCTTTCTGATCAGGGCTACTCCCTGATGTTAGCCAAAGGCTCTTAGCCCTCTTAATGGACCCCGACTGCCCGCACGGGTGTAGACAAGACCCCCTATCTATACATCCTTCTAATGCAACCACAACAACCAGTTAATTGCTCTTAGAGCAGTCGCCTGATCTCTTAAATTTGTGGGCAGGCTTGCGCTGTGGACTATGTGGAATCACCTGGGGTTTTGATCCCAGGCATGTTCTTTGGAAATCAGGATTTCACCCCACTTTCCTTTTCTATCTTAAACAACACCCCTAGAAACAAAAATCCCCAAAGTTCTAAGGAATCTTTATATAAGCCTCAAAGTCAACTTCTAAAATAAACTTCCCTAATCTGTTTTGTTATCTTGCCCCTGGGGTGCTCAAGCCCAAGCTAGACCAGTTAGGTGAGAATTTAAATTAACTAGCCCCTGTGGAGCACTTAAAAATTCAAGGTGGCTTGTGCCATACAAACAAACAAACAAAAGAAAAATTTTTTAAAGCTATTTTTCTTCTGTAAACCTTCTCTTGGGGAAGGGGCTCATCAGAGGACCACCCCATCTCTCTCTCTTTGTTTGCTTTATCTCAGTTATTGCCTTCGCAAGGGTCTGAATATGGTTTGTGGGCAACGGAAGCCTCTTGGTCAGGGCAACACCCTGATATTGGTCGAAGGCCCCCTTCCCTCTTTCCGGACCCCGACAGCCTGACTGGGTGTAGGCAGTAACCTTTACAACTATCATAAAAATTCTGGTAATGCAGCAACCAGTTAAAAGTCACAAGGATGGTTGCCAGTCCCTTAAATCTGCGGCTAGGCTTGTGTTCGTCAGAACGTATCAATCCCCTGGTGGCCGGCTGCCCCAGGAACATTGAACGCCACTGACCACACTTCTTTTCTATAATGGGTAATTCAGCATCACGCCAAAAAAACCTCCAAATTCACTCCCTTAGAGCCCTACTTAAATCAAGAGGACTTAAGATTTCCCGAAAGGAAAGCTCACAATTTTGGAATGAAGTATTTCAATTTGCACCCTGGATCGTGTCAGCAGACATTTCTGATCCAGAGGTCTGGACCAATATTGCCTATCTGGCTCGTAAAAAGGAAATCCAGGAAAGACACCACTTGCCCCTTTCCTTTCTCCCTATAATAGCAGCC
>NW_008345054.1:1759283-1769567 GCF_000622305.1 Nannospalax galili
TGCAGCTAAGTCTGTGCTAACTCATCATGATATTATTCTACAGGATAAACAGAGGACCAGATAAGATCAACTATGTCCTGGAGCCAATACATTCAATATGCTGCCAACTTTCTTCCCTTTACCACCCACCCCAATGCCTCTAACTGTTTCTTTTGTGCATCCAGCAATAGACCTTTACTGACAGCAGTACCAGTTAATACCACCATTCTTTACCCAGAAACAAAAAAAATATTTCACTGACTCTCATCTGATGGATATTCCCTTATTCGAACAACTGGCTAACTATCCAATTTGCATTTCCAACAAGAGTAAGCCTACTCATTACAAATGCCTCACTAACATTACTCTTTCCAGGACAGCATGCATCATCCCTCCTCTTTTTCTATGGTACAAAGGAAAAGCCCGACACTGTGTTAACTCCTCTTTGTCCACCTTTTGTGTACCGGTAATGATTACACCCCAGGTGTACCTATTTGTGGAAGAGAAAGCTGCCCTCCTCCTTCCCAGCCGCCAGCGGATAGAAATCTTCATCCCTTTGCTAGTAGGGCTCGGACTTGCCCTCTCCTTGGGTGCTGGAGGCACTGCGACTGCTACTATTGTACAGACCCAGCACCTGTCAGGAGACTTTCAAGACAAGCTGGACCAGGCAATGGCATCCATGACTGACAGCCTCGAATCTCTCCAATGAAAAATGAACTCTCTTGCCGGGGTTGTGCTCCAAAACAAAAGAGCACTGGACTTAATAACTGCTGAACATGGGGGGATGTGTGTGGTATTGAGAGAGGAATGCTGTTTTTTTGTAAATGAATCAAATGTTGTTGAAACCATTGTTAATACTCTCAAAAAACGTCGTAATGATCTATTTTCAAGATTTCAACCCACCGAACAATTAGGTTGGTTTAGTAATCCCTTGTTTTCATGGCTCCTAACTCTTGTCTGGCCCCTCATCATGCTGTGTGTCATTTTGATGCTTGCTCCCTGTTTCATACAATTTCTTTGCCGACAAATTACTACCATTGCTAAAATTACTACCAAACAGGTCATGATCAATTATCAAACTTTGGATTCTCCTGAGATAGATGAGTTGGCTCTTAAGGCTTGTGATGACACTTCTCCATTTTAAATCAAACAGGGGGAGATGTTGGGAAACCCTGCTGTTAGGGTTGTAGTTCTCCATGTCCAGATAGCCCTAAGGGGCTCGGCGCCAAATGGAAGGACTCCCTTTTTCAGCGAGGGGCCTCCTGCTCTCTTCCTGGCTTACCTGGAAAGTGCCACCAAGCACGGATGCCTGACCTTATTTGGAACATGACCTTTGGCATAGTTACCTGGAGTAAAAACTACCCCCAGGTTTTTTCTATATGATAATCAGGCATTGCCTGACAGTCAGACGATAGAAGCCCACTACCACATGTAAATAAAGCATACTATGAGCACCTATCAGCTGAGGCTTTGGCTACTGCCTCCACACTATAATTTCTCTATTTCTCCCACTGAATAAATGGAGCTGTTTCACTGAATCTGGAGCTGTTTTCACTGAATCACTGCATCTACAGCTGTTTCTGTTTCACTGCATAGTGGAACCTGCCTCCCCGGAAGGGCTTTCTTCTGTCAGTGCTCACTGGCCGTCCTGACTCCGTTCGTCGCTTCTGCTCCCCCTGCCCTCGGGGACCAGTGGCCAATGACCTGCGAAGAGAGGGAGAGACCCCTGCAAGCTTCCATAACCACATGGGATGTTCTGTAACCTTTGCATATATACATTCTACCACTTCAGTATTTCTGAAGAATTCTGATGGCAAAACTCCCTCTGATGGCCAGAGAATGCAAAATGAGGAAATTGAATTACCCAGACTGGCCCAACACCCGAGTAAGCCCGCCTGACATCAGCATCTTTTGCTAGGTTGTACTTCTGTGCTGGTCATGCATGCTGCTGAACGGGTGAACAGCATGGAGCTCAAGGAATGACAGGCCCAGAGAGATCTAGGCCTTGCCTAGAACAGAGAGGATGTCTTCTTCCTGACATGCACAGGAGTCCTTGTTATTTTTCAGACATTATGCTAGCCCTTGGGGAAATAACAATTTCAGTGATGCTATGACACAGTCTATTGCAGGGTACACCATTGTTCTATATATGAACAAGATGGAAAAAACCTTCAAGTTACACAGATATCAAAATAGGAAAAAAATAACAAGGCATGGTGGCACAAGCCTTTAATCCCAGCACTCAGGAGGCAGAGACAGGTAGATCTCTGTGAGATTGAGCCCAGCCTTGTCTACATAGTGAGTTCCAGGCCAGCTGGGGCTACAGGGAGACCCTGTCTGGAAAAAAAATCAGGCAAAATGTATCTCGGAATGGAGCATGAGTACGGCAGCAGCAGGACTGGTCAGCCTTGCCATGTTCAGGCCTGAACACACTACACACTCTGGTTTATTGAATACTCACAGTGCAGCTACGAGGCAGAATCCACTGTCATTCCACTTCATAGATGAGGACTTGGGACTTAGACCAGGTTGTCGGCATGGGGATGCACAGCTGCCTGGAGTCAGGGCTAGGATTTAAACCCAGACTCTATAGTTTGTCTCCATGATTTCAAGTGTGTAATAGGAATTAAAATTGGGAGATTACTTATTCCAAGTCTGTCTACTGTCCAGTGTCCTGCTGAGCAGCCCATGGCCTATTCTAGAAAGTTCAGCAGCTGTCAGTCAGCTTGGCTGTGACTACTTTTAAATGTGTCATTTGCATTTTTTGAGAAATTAAAACAAAACTTATCTATAGCAGTTCACAACTGTGCAATGATGTCACTTTGTCAGATGGCAAATTCAGCAAAAGGCCAGAATTCAAGACTTCTGTGCTGGTAACTGGATGTATTGAGAGGGCATCAAATTACCTATTTTTATCTGAGTCCAGATCTCACCCATGAATTCACTCAATAAGCAATTATCACACACCAGGTACAAGGCAGTTGGTAAATTGGAAAGCTTCAGAGAACGTGTGAGAGATCTCCTATATCATGCCCCCTCCTCCAGACTAAATCGTACTGGGAACAAAAAATAGCACTCCAGAAACTTGAGAGGAAGTGAAAGGGCTCTGAGGAAGTGTACTGCAGGGCGATCTTTTAGATGGTTTCTTCTCTGGTGGCGGTTTGTTCCCCATAGATACTCAAAGCATCCTGGGGCATTTCCCCTTAGCAAGGTGATCATGCTTGCCACTCCAGTTCCCATGGAAACCAAACTGGGACAGGAGGAATAAGAGGGAGGCCCTTCAAGGTTATCAGCACCAAGGACAGTAGAGACAAAGCACTTCCTCTTCTCACACTGTACACAGGCTTCATCACTGCAGCAGGCCTGGGCCCCAGCACACCTTCCTGCTGTGTGTGAGAGCTGTGGAGAGAAGCATGTCTTGGAGAGGCCCAGCTCCCTGTTTCCTGCTGCCTGACCCTGATGTCTGGTTCCAGAATGGACAAGCCCCACATTGTGCTTTACCGTGCTCCCTTCTCCTGCCCTTTAGACCCACCAAATCTCTAAGGGCCTCACCATTATCAGCTTCAGGAAATGATTTCCTGGAGTCAGGGACTGCTGCCTTGGGGACATCTGAACAGAAGTAGCCTCCCCTGCCCTATGTGCAGAGCAGGTGGCAAGTTCTTTCTGTGCAAGTCAACCCCAGCCCATGCCTGGGCCCCATCATAAGCTCCCTTCCATGCTGCTGTCCCCAGGCCTATGCAGCTTGTCCCTCTAGCTCTTCCTACCTTTTTTCTTCTCCTCTGAAAGCCTGGCTATTTCTTAAGCAGACTCTTCTGTCTTCCAGACACTCAGGGTTCCAAGGAGGAGATCATGCTTTTGGAGGTGTTTGTCAGGACTGATTCCAGCTGCATCTGGTCACCAGGGCTAGGAACAGTTTCCAATCAACCTCCAGGGGTGGTACCCTGCCTTTAAGTCATGGTGAATCCAGGTTCAGGACTTGGAAATGGTCAGCCCTGCTGTGAGGAGAGTCCTTTTTGGGTACTGGCACAAGTCAGGTGTATTAGTTTTCACTGATGTGATGAAGTACCATGACCAAAAGCAACTTAGGGAAAGAAGAGTTTATTTTGCATTACAGTTCCAGATAGGGAGTCTGTAATGATGAGAATGGCAGAGCAGCAGCTGCCGGAGCAGGAAGCTGAGAAATCGCATTTCCATCCACATGCAGGAAGCAGAGAGAGTGAACTAGAAGCAGGGCAAGACTATAAACTCTCGAAGCCTGTCCCCAATGACATACTTCCTTCAGCAAGTCTTCACATCCTAAGGGTTCCATAATAGCTCCAAATGGTGTCACCAACCAGGGACCAAGTATTCAAATATGTGAGCCTATAGGAGACACTTCTCATTCAAATCACCACAACAGACCCACTTCTTCTGGTCTTGATTTTAAATAGGACCCAGTTGGTGTCAGTGTTCTCCAGCCTGGTAGAACCTGACCCACCTTAAGAATCACAGGGATTCTGGTTCTCTCACAGACTCTGTCCTCTGAACCCCATCTCTGAGGCTTGAGTACACCTGAGGCTCAACTCTGTAGGAAACTGTCAGCGTAAAAAGGTGGGAAATTTATGGAACCACCTCCTATTATTAGGACTATTCCTAAGTTTACAAACAAAAAAATAGGTCAGTCAGGAAAGTGGCCATGCAAACAAAAGGACCTGAATTTGCTCCTCAAAACCCACAAAAAAGTCAGGCTCAGGGTGTTTACTTGTAATCCTAGTGCTTGGGAAGTGGCCAATAGACAGATCCTGGGTCTGTCTTGAGCAGACAGTCTAGCCTAATCAACGAACTCAAGGCAAGTTTGAGATATCTTGTCTCAAAAAACAAAGCCAACAGCACCTGAGAAATGACACCAGAGGGTTGACTTCTGGTCTTCACACACATGTGCAACACACACACACAAACACACACACACAAGCACATGAGTGTGAGAAGAGAAATGATGACTGCACTGGGGTGATAATGATTATTTTTACTGTAGGAACCTGAGTTCCTAATTCAGTGTGTCTTGTATCACAGAGGGAGAGGCCTGCCTGCCTAGCATGAAACAGTAAGGCCAGGGTATAATTACCCACCTTAGGAGATGCATTTAAAATCTTAATCCAGGGTCTGCGAGATGGCTCAATAGGTAAAGTGCCTGAGTTCGATCCCTAAAAAACACATGGAAGAACTAACTCCCACAAGCTGTCCTAGTTTGCTTTCTGTTGCTATGATAGATACCATGACCAAAAGTACCTTAGGGAGGAAAGGGTTTTTATTTTAGCTTACACTTTCAGATCATAATCCATCACTGAGGAAAGTCCCTAGAGGCAGGAAATGAAGCAGAGACCATGGAGGAACACAGCTTCCAGGCTCACTCCCAGGCCCACATTCAGCTACCTTTATTACACAGCCCAGGCCCATCTACCTAAGGACAGTCAGTATACCCACAGTGGGCTGAACTGTCCTACATCAATTAGTGATTCAGAAGATGCCCCCACAGGCAGCCCACAGGCCAATCTGATGGAAAAAATTACTCAGTTGAGATTCTGTCTTTCCAGGTCTGTCAAGTTGACAACCAAGATTAGCTATCATTCTGTTCTCTGAACTCCACAAATGCACCATGGAATAGCATGTATACACACACACACACACACACACACACACACACACACACACTGGCGTTAACATATTGCTCTGTCTCACCCTGTGATACACTCTTCCCTGTAATAGTGCAATGAGAAGACCTTCACCAGATGCCAAGCAGACACTGGTATCAGCTCTGGGGCTTCCCAACGTCCAGAACAGGAGCCAGAGAAATTTCTATGCTTCATAAAGTACCCAGCCTCAAGTTCCCTGGCCCATCAGTCTCCTCAGTTGGTGAGCTCCTGGTTCACAAATAAATAAAATGTTTCTAAAAAGAAGTTAGAGCCTGGTATGGTGGTACATTCCTTTAAATCCTGAGGCAGATAGATCTTTGTGAGTTCGAGGCCATCCTGGTCTACATAGTAAGTTCCAGATCAGCTGTGATTACAGGGAGACCATGTCTCAAAAAAACTTACAGTTTTTAAATATAAATACTCAAAGCAGAAGCCATTGGCACTGAATTTGGGGAAGGGAGCAGGGCAGTGGGTGAGATCAGGATTGACTTTAGCCATGGGACATCAGGGAAGGTAACAACCCTTCTGTGTCCACAACTGTATAATGTGGGCTGCACGGCTTTCAGCTGTGTTAATGATTGACAATCACTCACTAATCAGGAGCAGGCTATGATGAACACTGCTTGCAGGAGGCCTGCTCCATCACCACTTGGTGGTAGCAGGAGGTTAGAGGAGGAAGGGTGAGGGAAACAGAAGCCACAAGTCGGGGCACTGAGCCAGGTCTTTGCCAACATTCAGCACCTGCCCCTCTTTAACTTATTTGCATAAGTTTCTTACAAAACCAGAGTAGATAGTATTAGCTAGTGTCTGTTAGGAATAGGAGTTTTAAGCTGAGAACTCTCCCCTGGGTTTTGGCACCAAAATGTTAGGAATAGGAGCTGAAAGAGTTGCAGGTGGAAAGGAAAGCAACCAATCTCAACTATTCAAGCTGAACTTTATTAGTCAATGAGAGATTGGAGCTGACCAGTGTGGGAATTAACACCAGGGGAGTTTAAGTATATGTGGGTTGATGTTTGTAAAGGGCCTAGGGTCTGATACAGGTGGAAAAAAATGTTTGTTTTCTAGAAAGGACTTGTTGCAGCTTGAGATGCTCTTCTCTTAGGTTTTGTATTCTAAGTTAGAAGCACCCCTCATAGACGCCTCCCTAATGGGCTTAGCCGTATTTCTCTCTCTTGCATCTCTAGCCCCTGGGGCTAGGTCAACTGAGCTCACCAGTTG
Source organism: Nannospalax galili (assembly GCF_000622305.1). Classification (NCBI taxonomy): domain Eukaryota; kingdom Metazoa; phylum Chordata; class Mammalia; order Rodentia; family Spalacidae; genus Nannospalax; species Nannospalax galili. The sequence continues at coordinate 1,766,153 of NW_008345054.1, forward strand.
GACAACTGAATTCAGAGCCAGTTTTGCAGGCTTGAACTGTCCCACTTGTTGACCTAGGTGAGGTGCCTTGCTTCCTGCTCACTGTCCTCTACTGATCCATTCAGAGTTTCAGCTTTTATGAGAGCCATGAATTTAAAGGCACTGGGCAGAAGCTGAGCTATTCATAAATGGCATTTTCTTACTTTTATCTAGTGTAGCTTGGGGGGTAGAATTCTTCCAATTGAATCCTCAAAATGAAAATGAATGACTCGCAGGTCAACTACCAGCTTTCCTGGACCAGCAGCCTGATTCCAAGCTGGCCTTGAACACTGGACTTTGAGACTTAAGAGGAGAGTAGACATTGACAAAGTTAGAGACGCCAGAAAATATCAGTCATCTATGATGCCCAAAAGGGTTGAATTACTCTGTAGTGTTGTACTTCTCAGAATGTGGTCACCAAGTCACCTGTCTCAGACAGTGCGTCACGTATTTAAAATGTTTCCATCTCAAATCTACTGAATCAATCTTTGTTAATGGGAACCAGGAGTGCACACATTGACATTTAGGGAGATCCTTATACACAATTTCATTTGAATACAATGGCACCATTGAGATCATGGGTAGAGGGATGGTATCATCAGGTTGGTCACTTTAGCTGCACTTATGAAATGAAGTGTTAAAGATGAAGGCTAGAAAAGCAATTATTATAAGATTCCAAGTGAGAAATGACAAGGCTGTGAGCTAAGCCTTAGATTAGTGGACACAGAGGCATGAGGAGGTCAACCCAAGAGCGTCCTGTTTGAGTGAAGATGGAAATAGGAAATGGAGAACTCAAAAGGAGGCACAGTTTGGCAGGAAAAGTACTAGTGGAACTTTTCATATTGGGATGAGAGCCTGTTGGCTATTCAGATTCGGGAAGTGTGACAGGGAAGTTGGAGTGATAGATCTGAAACTTAAGGGACAGTTCTGAGACAGAGATCCAAATGTGTGGGCAATTTTCCAGGAAGAATATGAGGGTTGGGAAAAAGAACTGAGGACAGAATCTTCTGGAAAATCACTATCAAAGAACCGGGTGGAAGAAATCTTGTCAATAGCGTTAATTATATGTGAAAATTTGTGTGTGTGTGTGTGTCCATTTTAAATAAATTTACATTTTAACATGACAGATCATTCAGGTGTGTAGTGATAGGTAAACATGGTTCAATGACATGTGATCTCAAGTTATTTAGTAAATTTAGTCAATAATCTTGAGAGGCATGAGTAGCCAGAGATAAAAGCCCTTGTTTGGGGCCAGCACTATGGTTCAGGTGGTATAAGTGCTTGCCACGCAAACCTGATAGCTGAGTTTGATATCCTGGTCCCACAGTGGAGAGAAAGTTGAAAGTTGTCCTCTGACCTCCACACATGTGCTGTGTATGTGTTCACACATGTGCACACACACGCACATGTATGCATACATGCACACATACATGCTACTACTACTGTTACTACTAATAATAATAAATTTGGGGTGCTGGAGTGATAATTCAGTGATTAAGAGCACTTAACTGCTCTTCTAGAGGACCTGAATTCAGTTCCCAGCATCCATATTAGGTGGCTCCCATACCTGTAACTCCAGTTCTAGAAGATCCAACATCTGGCCTTAGTAAGCACTTGTACACACATGGTATACATAAACTCATGGAGGCACACATATATACACATAAATAGAAACAAATATTTAAGTAAAAAATAAGTTTTAAAAATTAAAAGTCCTAGTTTGGGCAGGGAGGAGAGGGTTGAGTTGGGTGGGAGCTGGCCAGTGGTAGTGCAGATGGCATGGATGTAACTGGAGCTATTCAAGGCTCAAGCTCCTGTATATTGAGAATGAAAACTTTTCTTAAGTAAAATTGCCTTCAATAAGAAATGCCACTAGCTGACCTTTTCACGTGTGAGTATAAGGAAATCAGAAGGCTATTGGAAGGACAAAATGGAAACTGCTTCTTTGTCCCTCACGTTTGAGTGGGGGCAGAAAGGGTGTTTGTCTTAAATGTCTCTTGGCTGGGAAAAAATGGATTTTCCCTTTCCCCATTTATGTGCATATTGTTGGTAATAATTTACAAAGTATTTTCCTATTTATCCAATACCTAACTTCCCATGGTAAATGTTTAACTAAAAGAATTTACATGGAGAGCTTTACTGTGTGCTAGACCTCACACTATGTGCATTATGTATATGAACCCACTTGCTCTGCACACGTTATAGAATAGGTGCTGTTATTTTATAGAAAACACAGGTATTGGAAGGTCAAATAACATAACCAAGGTCATTCATCTAGTAAATAGCCAGTCCAAGAGTCACACCCAGCCAGCCTGATTTCTGCACTCTGTTGTCTAATAGTTTATGCTACTCAGGTCACAGGACCCACTGATTATTAATAAGTAGAACTATTTAAATTATACAGGCATTTTTGAATTTCTCACAAGAAGCCAAATGTAGTCAACAACTCTGAACTGATATGAGGGTTTATGATAAATAATCAGTCAAGCAGAATAATTCATAAATGTTCTTTCATGCTATTAGGTGATTTGAGCCTTGTAATATATGTACATTTCATTGCAGAGCATTATGCATATTCATCATTTTAGATGGCTTTCACCTGTCTAGTTTTAACTAGATTATAATTTTCTGAGGTGAGGAAGTGCACATTCTCAATATTTGGAGCCATAGTGCAGGAAACCAGTGAAATGCCAGTGACGCATTTTTAACGAATGAGTCAAGTAATGAAGGGGAGCACAGAGAGCTGCTTTTACCTCACAAAAATATTTTCAATTATTTTCCAAATTGTCTGAGTTCAGAAATTTGTATCAAAAGTATATTTTAGGGTTTGATGTTTATTTCTCTTTTAGAATATTTAAATATGATTTTCTAACATCCAGAGAAATGTGGCCATGCAGATATGATTATTTTTGTAAGGATCTTATAGGTCCATAGTATTAGCATCATTTTTTAATGTGTAAAGGAACTTTTTTTTTAATCTGAGCCAATCTCTGAACCAAAGGTAGAGTCAGAAGGAAATGATCCCATATGAAAATGCAAAGGTAGACCAACCAAAGCAGAAATGGATAAATATAACTAAGATAAAATTTAAGGATTTCTTCTTCAAAAGACACCATAGAGGGAGGAAAAGATCAGCCACAGACTGAGAAAAGACACGACATATTAAGTGAATAAAAGATTCCTATTCTTTTCATATTGAGGCAGGATAAAAAGACAGGAAAAATTATGGGGCCATGGGAAGGAGTCCCTCACCTAGGAGTATAGTTAAAGCTGAGACAAGCAAGCTTTGGGCTAGCCTAGCAACCTGGGACTGCATTTGGCTTGACTACACACATACCCCTTTCCTTACAATGTACCTAGCAATATGGGATCCTCCCCCACCTGCATTAAGATATAT
>NW_008345054.1:1769615-1791459 GCF_000622305.1 Nannospalax galili
TATATATATATATATATACCTCTTTCCAAACAACACACTTGGCAACCTGGAACTCTCACCAGCATTGAGCTGTATTTATACTCCACTTCAGACAATGGACTGAGTTGCTCCTCCTTGACAACCTTATAACAATGTCCCATTTCCATTCAAACACGTCCCCAAACATGTCCAGGATCAGAACACACAGAGCCAAATCCTGAACTTTGGGTACATGCACAGTAAGGTAAACTGTGTCCTATGGGTGGAATTTTAGAGAAAATCCCTATGTACCGTCTTATACCTATGCATATTGGGCATGCTGCATCTGAATGAAGACTTACATAACTCAGTTCTGTCAATCAAAATAGAGAACTACCTGCATTATCTCCCCTTGGCAACCAACTCCTCATCCTCCTATGCCCCATAAAAGGAGGCCTGAACAGTAACCATGGCTTAATAAGAAAGTTAAAACAGTAATGAATTATGCTTAAGGCCTTAAGACAGAAATTGGTACCAGAGAGTGGGATATTGCTGTGACAGACCTGACCTTGGTTTTTTTAGGAGGATTATGGAAGTGTTTGGAACTTTGGGCTGGAAAAAATCATTGGGTGCTGAGAGTTTGTTGCTGTGGAACTTGGAACAATTCTGCTGAAAGAGTGTAGACGATGGAGGCCTGGCTTGTGAAGCTTCAACAGGAAGCGCAGACTATCAGGGGTGTTTGTGTGAGATTTTGAATTAAAAATCTGTGGGTTCTGGTTGGCTGGGGCTGAAAAATCAGCTGTGATTAAGTAGAGACCAGAACCTGAAGTAAAACCTTTGCTCTACTGGGACAATTGAAGCTGGTTAGCTGGGGCTGAAAAATCAGCTGTAAGTAACAAGAGACCAGCATCATTGTGGTGGAGTCTTCTGGGAGGTATTTCCTCAGGGTCAGCACACCAAAGGGGACCCGAGCTTCTATCTCAAGCTGGACGCAGGACTTGGTAATGTGTAAGAGTCTCCTGCATGGTTCTGGTGTTGAAAGTGTGAAGGGGTCACAGAGCAGCTGAGGCTTGGCACTCTGAGAGGCCAGGAAAGGCCATAGGTGAAAGTGCTGCTTCAGTTGCAGCGAAGACCCCAGGATTGAAGGGGTCATGGAGAGAATCTGAGGCTTTACACCCTGAGAGGCAAGAAGAGGCCATTGGTGAAGGTGTAGCCTCAGTTTCAGTGGAGACCACAGCTTTTTGGTGATTCCAGGACCATGGGACAACCACCAAGGACAGCAGTAGCTGTGGAACGGAGCTGGCCTGGGTCTGCGAGACAAGCTGTGTGTGCTCTGGACTGCAGAGTCAGAGAAGTGGAGCTGTCAGAACCCTTTGGAGTCCAGAAGATCTTGAGTGAATCCCAGATGCCCAGCCTTGAGCTACTTTGCTGGACTTTGGTTTTGCTTAGGTGTGTCCAATTCTTCCCTTTGAAATAAGACAGTACTTGTTTTGGATTTTACAGAAGCACACTCACAGTTAAGAGACTTTTGAAAGAGACTATGGCCTTTTAAGTGTTTGGATTTTTTTAAACAATTGTGGCTTTTAAGGTTGTACTGTCTTATGTTGTGATATTAATATCATATCTTGGGGACAATAATTGGAAAGGTTTTGGTTTAATAGTGATCTGTTTGTGTGTCAAGTTGACAAGGGGTCAATTATGCTGGATAGCTTTAGTGTCAACTTGACACACCTGGGTTGAGGGAGCCTCAACTGGGGAATTGCCTCTATTGGACTGACCTGTGGCCATGTCTGTGGGCCATATTCTTGATGAGTGATGTGGGAGAGCCCAGCCCACTGTGGGTGATGCCACCCCTGGGCAGGTGGGCCTGTGTTGCATAAGAAAGCAGGCTGAGCAGAGGCCAGGGGAACAAGCCAGCAAGCAGCATTTCTCTATGGCCTGTGCTCTAGCTCCTGCCTCCAGGTTCCTGCCCTGAGTTCCCAGATGAACTGTGACCCGGGATATGTAAGCTAAATAAACCCTTTCCTCCCCAAGTTGGTATTGATCAGAGTGTTTTGTCACAGCAATGGAGAAACAAACTAGAACAAGGCCTAAATATAAATGGCCTTCTGCTTTCCTAGTGGCAATCCTATCCAAATACTGAAGTAATGGAATTCCATATGGAGAGAAGTCAAAGGAAGCTTGTCCCCCCAACTATCAAAGTTATCTGTGATGCTTCTGAGGACTGTAAAAGAAAGTTGAAATTACCTTGAAATATGAAAAGATAAACAATATCAGGATCTTGTCTAGTAAATTCGATGGTTTTGGTTTAGTCTTGTTGAATAAGAGTAATTAATTTTCATTGATTTGGAGTAAAAATTTTTTTTCAGTATATTGGCTAAAAACAACTTTTAAAATTATTAAAGAGGACCTGGGTGTAGTAGTGCACACCTTTAATTCCAGCACTAAGCACTCCACTTGGGAGGCAGAGGCAGGTGGATCTCTGTGAGTTCCAGGCCAGCTGGGTAGCTGGGTTCTTTACATGGAGAACCTGTCTCAAAAAGACAAAAAAAAATTGCAATGTGGATAAATAATATATCCATAATTTAAAATTTATTCAGTTGAGAATATTAAAAAAAAAAAAACAAATAGGCATATTGAAATATCTAAAAATCTACAAGAAAGTTCTCTTTGTCTTAAATTCTAGCTGTAATAGCTATAATGCAAAAGGATTTATTAGTCTATCTTATGAGAAGAAATATGTGAGAAAAGCCGTATTGGGAATTCCGAAGGATGGTTGAAGCCAACTGATAGTGTCTAAAAGCTGTTGAAGAGAATTTAATGTTGTTGTTACTATTATTTCTTGGAACAGACAATGGTTATTTATAAGGTTTGATGAAAAAAGAGATGAGTGACATTATTTCCAAGATACTTGTATGGAACATTTAGTTCAATTTTGTCTGGGATTAGCTGTAAATAAAAAATTTGTAAATGAAGCTTGTAAATCTTTTTAAATAATTAGATATATTTTAATAGAGGGTATTAAGATATCAGTATAATGAAATACATAAGCATTAATTTTTAAAGATTACACAAAAATATCTTTAAATGGATTTCCATGTTTGTGAAGATTCTTAGGAAAAATTTTCCTGTTTCATCTAAAGCAATAATCCCTTCTCTAAAGTGATAAGCAAATTCTTTGTTATTCTAGGACTATGAAGGGAGTTGGAATGCCTCTTTTATCATTTTTTAAAAAAATATTTATTTTTATTTTATGTGTATGCATGTATTGCCTGCATGTATGGAAGTGCACCATGTCATGCAATGCTCGTGGAGGACAGAAGAGGGCATCAGATCTCTTAGAACTGGAGTTATGGACAGTCGTTAACTGCCATGTGGGTGCTGGGATCTGAATGTGGGTCTTCTGCAAGAACATTCAGTGTTCTTAACCGCTGAGCCATCTCTCCAGCCCCTTTTATCATTTAAGGCCCGGCAAGCTTATTGTTGACTTTATTTCTCCTGTACTGAAACTTTAGTATTAGAGAGGTTCCCATGCAAGTACATTGTCAGTAGTAAAACAGAGCATTTCATAAGTTCCTGTTACTATAAGCATCTTTACATCATAGAATAAATAATAATAACTTCTGTTGGAAATATTTTATTCCCTAATTTTCTAAAGAGCACAATGCCCTCATTATAGGGCCATTCCATAGTCCTCCTCCTTGTCACTGAGTCAGGGAACTAGTCTATCCCAGGAGATTTCAGAGGACATTTTGAGATAAGCATGCTTGTATCTGAACTAGGAGGGCCAAATCCCATCTCCAGAGCCAATTTCTCACTGAGTTTAAACAGCACATAACAATTTTCCAGTATATATAAAAGGCATTTGTTTCTCTGTAAAATTGAACCTAATGGTTTGTACTGGTTTCTATCCTCATTATAAATTATACAGATATTTCCAAATGAATCTTACAATTTACTGGGTTTTTCCTACAATGGGAACAGGAACTGACAAAAGTCAAAGCACTTAATTTTGAAGGGTCACTCTCTACTATTTCTTTTTTTTAATATTTATTATTTTTATTTTATGTGTACGAGTATATTGCCCACATGTGAGTGCACCCATTGTCATGCAATGCTGCGGAGGTCAGAAGAGGGATTTGGATTCCCCTGGAACTGGAGTTAAGGACAGTTCATAGCTGCTATGTGGGTGCTGGGAATTGAACCTGGGTCCTCTGCAAGAGCAGTCAGTGCTCTTAACCACTGAGCCATCTCTCCAGCCTGTTCTCTCCACTATTTCTAATTTTTATTAAATCATGAGTATGGCAGTTAGCAGTCATAATCAAGGAGAATCAAGCTAACAAAAATGTCTGTCTTTACTATCATTTAACTTGAGTTTCTCCCTAGATATATTTGGGGTAACCAGATAAAGTTTATATCCACAATTAGTTTGTGTTTATTAGACAATTTGAAAAACCTAAGAATCCCCTCTCTTATATGGTACTTTCCACTAGTGGGAATTGTTTGTCTTTTCAGTTTAACTTTAGGCCAGGCTTGAATGTAGAAAACCATTAGACCTTTATTTATTTGTTGGTTTATTATTCATTTATTTATAACGTGGGCTTGTTCTTGGGAGAAAAAAAAAAAAAAACAAACAACTTCCAAATTAGATAATTCCCCCAGTCAAGGGTGGCTTTGACTATTATCTGCCAGTTCCAAGGAGGAAACTGATGCCTCACCGTACTTTCCATTATACCAGGCTAAGGGTCTTAATGCCAAAGCATTCCTTATTAGGAGGCAGTTTATCTTGATCATTATTAATGAAAAGCCTAGTTTGAGGGGGAGCCATAGGCATAAGCTTTTCTTTACATTTCTTCAAAGGTTCCAAAGCATTTTTAATTAATACCCACATAGAAAAAAACAGAAACAGGAAGAGATACCCCATATTGACATACCTGCTTCAGGTTTTTTCCTACTTGATCCCAGCATTTTGGGTCTATAGCACCTTCATCTGAGAACCAAACCATGAGTTATTCTTAACTACAGCATCTACAATTCCTCTATTTTAGATTCTGACACCCAAGCTCCTGACTGCTTTAACATGCATTCAAGCAATTGAATATAATGTTTGTTTCTTGAGACTTTCTGCCCCATTGTTATCCTGGCTTACTTAAATTTTCTACGTATTGAACATGGTCATGGTTACAACTCGAACCATCACAAGGCTACCTGTCTGCTGTCTGTAGTTTTATTTTCTTAGTTTCGCCTTCTTCGTTTCATTTTTTTCTCCTCTTAGCAGACCTTCTCTTCATGCTCCATGGTTGGGCACCACTCTGCTACATCCTGAGTGGCTGGGACACAGAGGAGGGACAGTTTGGTATGTAATAAAATATTACACACAAAGCAATTTAATATTAAAGAAATAGTAAAGGAATAATTTAATGTTAAATTGGGACAGGAGACTCTCTGTTCCATAGAACAAAAAGCATTTAAAAATATTTTATTTTTTATTTTATGTATATGAGTGTATTGCTTGCATGTATGTGAGTGCACCCATGTCGTGCAATGCCACTGAGGTGAGAAGAGGGCTTCGGATTCCCCTGAAACTGAAGTTAAGGACAGGTTCGTAGCTGACATGTGGGTGCTGGGGATAAGGTGCTCTGAGCAGGTATTCAGTAACAAACGGTAGACAGATCAAAGGCCATTTCTCTTCAGGGTCTCAGGAAACAATTAGCAATAAAACATGGCCTGTAACAAGGTATAGAGCAAATGTTCACACAACAGTGTAAATAAAGCATAGTTTTTTTTAAAAAAAAAATCTAATTTAAACATAAGGGACACTGCACTTCAGAACCTATGTCTGCATACATGCCAATGTATCTGTCATCATAGATACACGTGGCTACTGGTGACTTTGCAGACTTATCCACGCATGCTCTTTGCAGAGTTCAAACAGGGCAATGGTCTCCAACAACAAACAGATAAGGAAACTGTACATTTTTCTTGCTTTTTCCTGTGGAGCTACATCAAGCTTGAGGCCAGTCATAAAAATGTTATTAGTGAAAACAGCCAACTCTCTTCAGGATCAGAGGACTCTCTTATTGCTCTCCAAGAGACTGCCCCCTTTTTTTTTTTTTGTCTTTTTAAGACAGGGTCTTCCTGTAGCCCCAGCTGTCCTAGAGCTCACTATGTAGACCAGGCTGGCTTTGAACTCACAAAGATCCACCTGCCTCTGCCACCAAGTGCTGGGATTGAGACTGCCCTTTTAGCTGTGGAGAGACAGCAAATTTCACATATGGGCAGAGCAGCACCATAGATCTACCTGGAGTCTAGCTAAAGTCCAGAGGCTTCTTGTTCCTGTCCCATCTCAGGTTTCATTTTTCTGGCTCCTTTGATTCTCCATATTCAGGGATCACATTGTAGGTCCCACCCTGCTCATGTGCTTGTTTTCCACAGCTGCTGTGGCAAACTCAGTAGTTTGAAGAGCATATATTCCTTACCTTGCTATTCTAAACTTCATAAGCCTAACATGAGTCTTGCTGGGCTAGAATCGAGTTGTCAGCAGGGCTGCTGGTTCTGGATTGTCTATTTCCTTGACCTTCTAGTTTCTGGATGTTGTTGACATCCCTTGTGCATACTGCCTTCCTCCATCCTCAAAGCAAAGAGGTGAGTCCTTCTGCATCTATCTCTTGGACCTGCTGCCATGTTGTACCTTTCTTTGACTTTTCTGCCTCCCTCTTCCACTTTGAATGGCCCATTTCATTAATACACTGGACCCACAGATAAGCCAGATAGTCTTCCTAGTTTAGATGGTCTGACTTGCAGCCTTATTTCCCCTCTGCCACATAGCCTATATAGCCACAGGTTCTAGGGATTTCAGCATGCACGTTATTGGGAGAATATTATTCTCCCTACCACAGGCTTCACTAGCTACTTAGGCTTGCCTACTCAACACAACTTCCAGTCAGCACTTATGTGTGTCTTTGTGTGGGCATGCAAATATATACGTGCACATGAACATTTCATTCAGATTTGAATTGTCAGCCCATGACAGACGTATAAGGAAAGTTCTATCATAAGGAACAGAAACAAAATATATACAGATGAAAAGAACTTAAAGGGAAAAAAATAGAGTGGAAATAATAATAATAATAATAGCAATAATGTCATCTGATATCTCAGAGGTTCTGCTTGGATACATACAAACAAAAGATATGAAAAACACAAAAAGAAGGAAAGAAGTCCTGAACAGAGTAACACATACTTGTAGTCCCAGCATGCAAGAGGCTGGGGTGGGAGAATCTTAAAATTTGAGATCAGTCTAGGCTATACAATGAGATTCTGTCTTAAACAAACAAACAGAAAAATAAAACCAAAAGTAACAGAAAAGAAAAAAGTCAAAGAACAAGAAGTAACTCTTGAAAGTTAAAAAAGTATGGAGAAGTAAAAAATTCAGTATAAGAATTATTTATTATTACTATTGTTATTGTTTTATCTTTTTGACGCATGGTCTCCCTGTAGCCCCAGCTGGCCTGGAACTCACTATGTAGACCAGGCTGGCCTCGATCTCACAGAGATCTTCCTGCCTCTGGAGTGCTGGGATTAAAGGCCTGTGCCACCACACCCGGCCATAAGGATTCTTTTTTTTTTAACTTTTACAAAAACTTTATTGAGAATTTCATACATGTATGTAAGGTGTATTGATCAAATCCATGCCCACTCCCTCCCCTCCAACATTCCCCCCTCTGAAGAGGTAACCCTAAAATCTTTTAAGGATTAGATACAAGCTCCCAAATACTTTTGACATTTTTGGCCTTTGGAACAGAGTATGTTGCTAACAGGCCCAAGGACATTTTGACTTTTAGTCAAGAAACTAGCTATATTTCTTTGGGGTCTTTTTACCCTATCCGCCTAGCCAATTCCTACCTCCTGTTCTTATCACACCTTCCTCTGAAGGGGTTACCCAAATTGCCAATAGAGAATAGGGACACAGCCTGCTCTGGCTTCTTCCATGCTGAACAGGGATGCAGGGTGAGGCAATTGGAGTACCCCTTCAGTGGGTCTATCTAAAAGACTCCCAAATTGCATAACTCTTGTTTCTAAGGGGAAAAGAAAGTCCTTGAATCATGAATAGATGTGAAGGAGAAGTAAAAGCAAGAGTAAATGGCATTACAAGTTCTAGACAGGGAACTAGAAAAAAGTCAACAGAGCAATTTTCAAATGTTCATATGAGAGTCCATTGGAATTTCTTGACAAGAACTTCCAAAAGCATCCCTCTATTGGGTTCTTCCTCATTTTTCTTTTGTCTTCCAAGGCTGGACTAGTTGGCTGGGAAGAGGGGCTGGATACTCAGGTGAGGGTCCAGTGACCCTGCTTGGCACTCCTTGAATGAATGAGCACAACCGTCAACAAGCCCAATTATGATGACGTTTAGTGAGCAGGCTCAACCAAAGTCGTGATTTTTTTTAAGTGACAAAATATTCCAGAAAGTAAGCAAAATGCCGGAAATAAATGATTGAAAAGACAAGAGAAACTGGAAATCAATACAAAAGTTCCAAGTTCAGATAATAAGTGTTCATAAAGGTTTCTTTTTCTCTGAGAAAAAAAATATCAAAAGCAGAGTGCTTCAGATCCTTAGAACCGAAGGCCACGCAGTTGCAGACTAGAAGGAGTGAGCCCCAAGCACCGAGTGCCTCTCAAGATTAGAACAGAAACCCCATTCCCTGGCCCATTGTTTTCAGACTTCAGAACTCTGGGAAGAAAGAGAAGACCAGATTTCCATACAGAAAACAGTTTTACATACATAGACCAGGAAAAAGGACAGTGTCAGGTTTAACAACTGCCTTTGCCTCAGAGGACAAAAGCAATGTCATCAAAATTCTGGGGGGGACTGACTTTCTCCTAAGCTTTCAAGAAGTGTAAGAGTAGGAAAAAAACATATCTTCAAATATGCAAGGTTACTAACTTCCTTTGTATCTTTTCCACTAAAAATGGGAGTGAAACAACAGGGGAAATTATATCCAGGAAGCAAGGAATGACAGTCAGCAAAGGGCACCCATAACCTTCCACTGTGAAGCAGGCTGAGGACAGCCAGGCTGCATCTGAGTAAGAGAGAAGGCAGCCCTCCAGAGGAACTCTATCACCTGCCTCTGAAGGTGAAAGCCTAAAGAAATAGAGAGAGCTGACACTGACAGGACATGTATTGTTCCACAGAGGAGCTGGGGATGAAGTAACAGGCACATAGAAGAGATGGAATACTGATTAAAAGGTTTTGTCCTGGAACATGAATAGGAAAACAGGTGGGAAGGTCTGAGATGCTGGGGTGCTCGAGTGTGTGTGTGTGTGTGTGTGTAATACAGTTTGAATCTGGAGTATTCTGCAAGGTCCATGTGTTACAGGTTGGCCCCCATCTTGTTGCTGTTGAAGGCTGCAGGGAACTTTAAAATGGGGTCTAGTGAGAGCCAAAACATAAAATGTCATTGAGGGCACGTCCTTGAAAGGAACGGTGGGACACCAGTCTCTTTTCTCCACTTTTGCCCAGCCATGAGAAGGGCTTTGCTCTGTCATAGGTTCCCATCATGATGTGCTGCCTCAGCAAAGGTGCAAAGCAACAGAGCAAATCAGTCATGGACTGGAAGTTTTAAACCTGTGGACCAAAATAGCCCTGTCCTCCTGATAAGAGAGGTTGATTAGCTCAGGTATTTGTTACAGGAATGGAAAGCCAACTAACAGTGTGAATTTGCAGCTGGAGCAGTGACTCGGCACTGCACTATCAAGAAAATGTTATTTTCCTATTCCTTATCAGAAAGTCACTAAATAGCTAAATGGAAAAATTAAGAAGCAGCACATTGTTTAGAGCCTTGTGATCTGACTTGACTTTTAAAACAATTACCTGTATTACAGGAAAAGCCATCCTGGTATGGAAATCTTCAGTTTGATGGAGTGAAAAGGCCGATTCTCACATCTAGTAGGCATACCTTTTGTCCATATGATTGCTATTAGAGTACAGATAATCTCAGCAAAGCTCATACTGAGGGCTTGGTCCCCAATGTAACCAAGCAGAGGTGGTAAGGTCTGTAAGAGGCAGTACAGGTCAGAAGGGATCCACCCTCATGAGGAATAAATGAGGTTCGGGGAAGAGAGTTTTGGCTCTGGAGGGACTGGATTCCTAACAGAGTGGGTTGTTATAAAGTAAGGCTGTATCTCCTGTTTCTTCTCAGCACATGCCCACCTAGCTTTCTGCTTTCTGTCATGAGCTGAGCCCTCATAGGATGTTTCTAGTATCCCAAGTCAACAAATCTGTTCTATATAAATTACCCAGTCTCAGGTATATTATAGTAACAGAAAACAGATGAAGCATTTTCTTGTAGATCTCTTCCTTTGTTCTTGACAGTTAATGACAAGGGTCATTACTTCAGGTCAGTACCCCCCTTACCAAGACAGCAATGGAAACTGCAGGGAGTGGAGTTATCAAAGTCACAAGTCAGCTTCCTCAACTTGATGTGAAATCAGGTAGAATTAGCCACACAATTATGAATAAAGAAGCTGTGACTTAAAACCAAAGCTTCCTGACACCTAGCCCAGATCATTTTCAACTGGACAATCTTCCCAGAAATGCATTCTGGGGAAATGGCCTGTGGACAAAGTGTTCTGTGGTCCAGTATGAGGCACTCTTTCTTAGCACTTCAGTGTTGCTATAGCATGCACCTTTAAGAAATTCTGCAGTTCAACAAGCAAACTAGTTTAATCATCCATGATTTCCTACATCTATGTGATCATGCCATCTTCTAGAGGATGGGGAGACTGCCACAGACGAGGAAGTTCTGTGAAATGAAATGTGGGTGATGCTGCACTGGACCTAGGTTAAAGCCCAGAAGTGGCAGGTGCTAAAAAGGAGCTCAGAGGTAAAGATCTTCTCCAAGAAACTGGTTCCTAAGACATGGGGAGAAGGTAATAATCTGAGGTTCTACCAGCAATGCAGAGTCTGTGGTCCACAAAGAGACTAGTTCAGTGAAGCAAGCACAGAAATCTGCATTTTTGAAAAAGCTCTGCATGTATTCTGATGTGCATGCAGGTTTGGAAATGTCCCTGAGGCTCCAGAGCCCTGTCAAGATGGAGCATGTGAAACCAGAGAAGCTGGAGTCTAGATGTTTTACGGAATTTTATAAAAAGAAGCAATAAATGGTGCTCAAGAATTTAAGTACATGAAAGAATCTGGGAACCAAGGGGTTCCATATGAAAGCAAACCTTCATTTGAATTTTTCTGAGTTTCATCTTGCCTGTCCCTCTTATCGTTCTTTTTTCAGGACACAGCAGTGGCTTGATAGCAGTCATTTCTCACACCCCAGTATTAGCTGCAGGGCTGTTGCTTTTAAAACTGGTCTCATAAAAATGTAGTGGAAATCAGCTGTAGAGTCACCTATTCAATCACAAGTGAGTTTCCAATAATTAGGACACTTGTGAATAAAAACTGTGTTGATAGCACCCTCTGGTGGCTTCTTAAAATACTAATTTCTACCCAGCAGGCATTTTGAACAGAGTAGTTACCAAGGACATTCCTGAAGGGCTGAAATTAGGAGTAACAAAGTTTGCTATATTAAAGTTATTATTTTCAGTGGCCCCTTTCTTTCTTAGACTTCATGCTTTGTGTATGGATTTCATAAACACACCCGAGTGCACACTTTGTGGCAAATGCTCATGGAGCTTACAAACAAGTAAGGAGACAGTCAATGAATAATTCTGAGAAGCGCTATTTAGAAAATCAAAAAGGAGACTTGATCAAATGGATACCTCAAACTGGGATATAGGGGTGGAGAGGACTCTGTGAAGTGGTGGTCTCCTGAGGACTTTCAGGCCCAGAGCACGGCTTGTACCAGGAAGCTAGAAGAGGAGATGAATCAGGCAGATCCTTTAGGTCAGGCTGAAAAGCTTGTTTTGCACAAGATGGGAAGGGGAAGAGTTCTTTGGGTGGGGACATAGTACATTCACTGGGAAACCAGAAGTTAGCTCCTAACAACCTTCAGGAAAACCTTGATGTAAGTCTTTGGGATTCCACAAATGTCACACAAACTCAGTGTTGGGAAGAACATTAAAAGTTTGCTCCAGAGACTGAGAATGCCTGATCTGGCCTCCACCTGGTGTAGGTGGTGAGATCTCAGTAGACAGCCTAAGAGTGCCTGATCTGGCCTCTGCCTGGTGTAGGGGCTGAAAACTCAGTAGACAGCCTGAAAGTGCCTGATCTGGTCTCTGTGTGGTACAGGAGCTGATACCTTAGCAGAGTGCCTGGATTCAGCCTCCACATGGTGGTGAGCTTCCCCAAATCACAGGTACCCAACCACCTAAGTGAGGTCCCTCCCCCGTCCCCAGGGGTAGACCTCTCTACCCTACAGTAGGGTAGGGCTGAGACCTTAGCAAGTAGCCTGAGAGTGATCTGACCTCCACCTGGTGTAGGGGCTGAAAACTCAGAAAACAGCTTAAGAGTGCCTGATCTGGCCTCTGCCAGGTATAAGGACTGAGACCTCAGCAGACTGCCTGAGAGTCCAAAATCAGGCCTCCCCTTAGGGAACTTCCAAAATTGTGCTCTGAGTACCTGCTAGTAAGGGTCCAAATGTTAAAAGGAAGCCTGAGTGTACCTGACTGGACCCTGACTTGGGCCTCTGGGAGCTCCTGAGTAGCTGATCCAAAGCCATCAGTTCTCTCCAAAATAAAATATGAGAGAACCCGAAACCTAGACCAAGTAGCTTTACATATCCAATAAGAAAACAATAATACAGATGCAAACTTCAACTCAACAAAAGATGGTGTGAGTTTCATACCAGAATCACAAACAACAAAAGAAATCCACATGCCAAAATCACAACGGAAAAATATGGAAAACCAAAACAGCATGTTCCCATGAAACTCCACCAGTCCTGTAGAAGAGTTCTGCAAGGAGAACCCCCTAGAGACAACCCAGGACAGAGAATTTAAAAGAAGAATCATAAACATGATTAAGGAATTCAATGAATTTAAAGAATACACAAATCAAACTAAAAGAAGATAGGGATAAACTTCTCACTGAATTCACAAGAGATAGTAACATTGAAGAAAATTCAGGCTGAAATTAAGAAAGAAGTGAAAAGCTCAATAAGCCAATTGAAACAACAGGGGAAAGTCTCACCGCTAGAATGAATGAAATGGAAAACAATATCAACACTGGAGGATAAAGTGGAAGAACTGGACCACTCAAGCAAAGATTATGAAAAAAATTTTAAAACACAGGAATGGAATGTGCAGATGTGGGACACCATGAAAAGACCAAATCTACAGATCATAGGAATAGAGGAAGGAGAAGAATTTCAGGTTAATGGTATTGACCAGATCTTTTTTAAAAAAATATTTTATTTATTATTTTTATTTTATGTGTATGAGTGTATTGCCCGCATGTAGGTAAGTGTACCCATGTTGTGCAACACCTACAGAGGACAGAAGAGGCCGTTGGATCCCCTGAAACTGGAGTTACAGTTGTTAGCTGCCATGTGGATGCTGGGATTTGAACGCAGGTCCTCTGCAAGAGCAGCCAGTGCTCTTAACCACTGAGCATCTCTCCAGTTCCCCATTCTTAAATTAATTGTTTGAGACTAAGAACTCCAAGAGTAGACCCTGATTTCCCTATTATTATATAATGGCTCTGCTGGAACTCCTCAAGATTTGTGGTAACACTTCTTTCCTGTCTCTAGAAAGCTCATCAGAATTACAGCTGAGTTATCACTGCAAATTATGAAAGCCAGAAGAGCCTGGACCAAGGTATTTCCAGTTCTACATGACAATAGGTGCCATCCCAGAATACTATACCCAGCAAAAATGTCTATTATAGTTGCGGGGGAAAGAAAAAATCTTCCATGACACAAATAGCCTGTGAAAGAGTACACGTCCACAAAACCAGCCCTTCAAAGAATACTTGAAGCAATACAGAGAGCAGAGAGAGAAACAACTATATCCTAGGGGCAATGAAAGAAAATAAAGATATAATCTAGGAAACACAAAATTACACAAATAACACAAATAGCAATGAAAATTATGGCAACCAATTCAATAATAAACTTAAATATCAATGGACTGAACTCCCCAGTCAAAAGACACAGGCTAGTTGAATGGATTAAGAAACAAAATCCATCTTTTTGTTGTTTGCAAGAAACACATCTCACCTTCAAGGACAGGCACTACCTTAAGGTGAAAGGATAGGAAAGAATATTTCAAGCAAATGGCACTAAGAAACTAGCAGAGGTTGCAATTCTAATATCTGACAAAACAAAACTTTAAACTAAAACTAATCAGAAGAGATAGAGGGTCACTTCATTCTGATCAAAGGAACAATTAACCAAGAAGATATTACAATCCTTAACAAATATTCACCAAACTCTGGTGCACACAAATTCATAAAAACAACACTATGGGACTTTAAGACACAAATTAACCCAATTCAGTAATATTAGGGGACTTCAATATCCCACTGTCTCCATTAGAAAGGTCAATTGGACAAAGAATAAACAGAGAGATGTCTGAATTACTTGAAACCATACATCAAATGGACCTAACACACATCCTCCAAATATTCCACCCAAGTCCCAAAGAATACACTTTCTCCTAAGCACCCCAAGGAATAAACAGAGACATCTGAATTAAATGATACCATCCATCAAATGGACCTAACAGACATTTTCCAAATATTTCACCCAAGCACCAAAGAATACAGTTTCTATCCAGCACTCCATGGAACTTTTTCCAAAACTGACCACATACTGGGGCACAAAACAAACCTCAACAAATTCAAAAATATTGAAATAATTCCATGCATTCTACCAGACCACAATGCAATAAAGTGTAAAATCAACTCCGGGAGATGCCCTAGTAACTACATGAAGACATGGAGATTAAATAACACACTCCTGAACGATGAGTTTGTTAAAGGAGAAATTAAGAAAGAAATAAAAGTATTCCTGGAATTAAATGAAAAGGAGAATATAATGCAACAAAACCTCCGGGACACTTTAAAAGCAATCCTTAGAGGGAAGTTTATAGCTCTAAGTGCCTACATTAAAAAATTAGAAAGAGCATAAATAAATGACTTAACACTGCAACTCAAGACTCTTGAAAAGGAAAAACAAATGAAACCCAAACACAGCAGAAGAGAAGAAATAACAAATATCAAAGCAGAAATTAATGAACTAGAAACAAAGAAAACAATACAAAGAATCAATGAATCTAAGAGCTGGTTCTTTGAAAAGCTAAACAAGATAAACAGACCCTTAGCCCAGTTAACCAAAAGAAAGAGCAAATCCAAATAAAAAATCAGAGCTGGAAGGGGAAACATCACAACAGACACCCAAAAGATTCAGAACATTATAAAGGAATACTTTAAAAACCTATACTCTATTAAATTTGAAAATCTAAAAGAAATGGATATCTAAAATCATGGGAACCACCAAAGTTAAACCAAGAAGAGATCAACAGTTTAACAGACCCTTAACATATAAGGAAATCAAGACAGTAATATAAAACCTCCGGACTAAAATAAGCCCAGGCCTGGATAGATTTACAACAGAATTATGGCAGGCATTTAAAGATCTCCAACCAATATTACTTAAATCATTAAAAAAGATAAAAACAGAGGGAGAACTCCCAAATTCCTTCTACAAAGTCAGTATCAATCTAATACCAAAACCAGGAAAGACACAACCAAAACAGAAAACTATAGATCCATATCCTTAATGAACATAGATGCAAAAATTCTCAACAAAATATTTGTAAACCGCATATAGATGTATATCAAATAGATCATTCATCATGATCAAGTAGGCTTTAGTCCAGAGATGCAGGGATGGTTCAATATATGTAAGTCAATAAGTGTCATAAATCATGTAAACAGACTCAACGACAAAACAGATCGTCATCTCAATAGATGCAGAAAAGGGTTTTGACAAAATTCAGCATGCATTTTGTTCTAAAGGGAATTGGACTACAGGGAACATACCTCAACAAAATTAAAGCTATATACAACAAACCCACAGCCAACATCATTCTAAATGGGGGTGGGGAAGGAAGCATTCCCATTAAAATCAGAAACCAGACAAGGACAAGAAATAAATTCTTAACAAATGAGACTGATTAAATTTTTTTTAAATATTTTTTTAATTTTTATTTTATAATAAACAAAATGCGTGTATTGTCTGCATGTTGGTAAGCGCACCTGTGTCATGCAATGCCCATGGAGGACAGAAGAGGCTGTCGGATCCCCTGGACTGGAGTTTCAGACAGTTGTTAGCTGCCATGTGGGTGCTGGGATTTGAACCTGGGTCTTCTGCAACAAGTCAGTGTTCTTAACCGCTGAGCCATCTCTCCAGCCCCCAAGACTGATTAAATTCTTATAGGCAATCAGATAAGCAAAGGATGACTCTGCCCTCTAGCTGCTGCATAGCCTTGCACTAAATGATAGTACAAATCCTGGTTAATTCCTATTTGGTACCTGCTCTCCTACTAAGCCGTTTGGAGGCATATGAAAGTTCATTACCACAGTGACCCTGAGTAGACACTACTTGTTACTGTTCCAATTTAGAGTTGGGAAAGCCATGGCCCAGCAAGTGATGTAGGAATAGTTTTAGAGGTTAGCTCACTTAAGGGTTTAAGAATTATTAAGTAGCACTCACTAGTTTATGCTCCAAATCATGCAGTTTAGGGTTGGATAGCATAACCTAGTGAGTGCAGGGTCTGAGTCTCAGCCCCACTCATTACTATCTCTGTGACAGTGGGCAAATTGTTTACTTCTGTGTGCCTTGGACTGATTTATCAGTCGGGTCATGAGTAAATGAGTTAGAGGATACATAACGATTACCACAGTGCCCGCCACTATTGAATAGCAACAATTATTGTTAGTTGTCAAAAACATTGCTATAACTGTTGCCCATAATTGATAAAAACATACATGATTAAAAAGTCAAAAAAGCAAATTATATGATACTTCTTGTAAAAACTTTGGAAGAAATGAACACCCACCAGCCAGTCCCCAGAGCTATTTCTGATTTTCACACACAGTATTTCAAACAGTTGACTGCCTAAGTAGCTAATGTGTTCTACCTGCCTTTCTAAGCAGCACTTCCTAACCAGCCTGAGTGCCTCACACCAGAAAGGCTTCACTACACTACAGGCATATTGTAGGAGGCAGCCACAGTAGTCATCAGTTTTTTGCTGTTGTTTTGTTTATATATAAATGAACGCCCAATTTAGTTACTGACAGAGAATGATAAATTCTGGGTCCAGTGTCATTGTCAGCTTTCCATTACTCTGGCCAAACACCGAAATAATCCAATTTATATGAAGAAAAGGTTTACTGTGACTGACAGCTTTGAAAGGTTCAGGCTATGTCCATTGGCTCTGCTGCCCTTGGGCCTGTGGTATCAGAGTATATCATGGTGCGAGAGCATGGTAGGTCTGTTAAATTCATTGGCAGCCAGGTAGCAAAAGGAAGAGGCAGATATCCAAATACCCTCTGCACAGGCACATTCCCAATAAACTTCCTTCAATAAAGCCCTACTTCTTAAAAGTTCGACCACTGCCCAACAGCTGCAGACCAAGTGTTTAACATAGGGGCTCTGAAGGACATTTCAGAGCTCAGCTCTAGCACTGTTACTAAGATGATAAGAAACCAAGGTGTGAACAGAGAAAGTGGTAAAGCTAAATGAACTAGATATGCACTCGCTTCTCTACCGAAAAACAGCCTGTGATCTCTGCTGCCCTGGTCAGCACTCAGCAATGACAGCAGAATCCCACAGGGTGGGCGCTAGCTCTGTCGATTGCTGAGGCAGACTCCAGACCCATGAGGATAAACTGCTGCTTGCTCAAGCTCTCCTAGTGTTTATTAGATTCCACATTTTGAGAACTACTAGCTGAAAAACCTAAGGATTTTTTCAAAATCTTGGTGTATGTTTTTATTTTTTTTCACTGAATGTTTGATCAGGTCTTTATTCAAATATGTTGTCTCTATTTGCTCTTTATGGAATAGAGATTTCAATAGGTTATGCAGCAGGCTCCTTTTCTTCTGTGGCAGACTTCTTTGCTGCTGGTTTCTTTTCACCTGCTGGTTTCTTGGTAGCCTCGGGCTTTTTTTCCACAGGCTTCTTTTTCTTTCTTTCCCTCAGCTTCTTGACATCCACAGGCAGCTTTACTTTCTTCTTCTCCATAGGCTTCTTGCTTGCAGCCCCCTTCTCTGCAGGGGCCGCAGCCCTCTTCTCTGCTGCTCCCTTCTCTGATTTGGCTGCCAGTGCTGCTGCTGCTGCTACGGCTTCGTTTCTTCACCTGGCGTTTGTGATTTCTGGCCTGGTGAAGAATGGTGTTCCTGCACATAGTCTTTGCATATGAGTTTAGCTTCAACATGATTCTCAGGGTCTTCAGTGGATTCTTTTTCAGGACTCTGCGATAAATCTTGCGTAGTGCTCGGAGGGCTCTTTGGATCTCTGGGCTTTTCAAGATTCTGCTAAGGTCTGTTTTCATCATCTTGTGCATGGGAAGGTTATAGTTACTCTTGAGGGAAGCAGCCTTACACCAAGTCCCATACAACTCATCCAACTTCCGGAAAGCACTTTTAGTCCAAATGCAGAAATGTCCCACATGCCCATCAGGAGCAAGTTTCAAAATGTTCAGCTTGCTCACATTAAGCAGAGTAATACCAGGGATGTTTCTGAAGGCCTTGATGATACCATTGTCCTCATTATAGATGACGCAGGGCTCCCTACATTGGATCCAGCAGTGGTTTCTCTTTTTGCCTTTGCCAGCTCTCATTCGCTGAGAGGCATGGACCTTTTTGATGTCATGCCAGGCTTTCAGTTTCTTAAGAAGCAGAACAGCCTCCTTGGTCTTCTTGTAATCTTCAACCTTATCTTCTACCACCAAAGGAAGTTCAGGAACTTCTTCAATACAATGACCTTTAGACATGACCAAAGCTGGTAAGGCAGAGGCAGCCAGGGCAGAGCAGATGGCATATCGCTTTTGGGTTGTATTCACTCTTCAGTGCCAATGACACCATGTTTTGGTTGGAGCAAACATGTGGCCTCCCTGACACCTATTTCCAAAGGCACCTTGGCCTGAACAGTGGGTCCCACCACCTCGAACTCTGGGAATTCGAACGACAGCTCTGCCAGTACCCCAAGACTCAGCACTGGTCTGATGACCTGCTAATTCCCTGAGAGCATAGGGCTGTTATTTCTTTCTTAAGTTGGTGTGAACAAAGCTCACAATATCCAGTCGAATGGGAACCTTGAACACCGCTGGCAAAGTGACATTTTTGCCAGATGACTCCCCCTTTTCAGAGTACAATGATATGAGGGGACAAGCACATGCCACGGTGGGGAGAGGAGACGGCCACGCTCCTCCCCACCTGGCAGCTCCACAGGAAAAGCGGTGTATGTTTTTAAAAGCAATACTAGTTGAATCAATCAGACTGGCATTAATACCATCTGCATAATACTCTTATTCTTACTTGTGGATGTCCAATGTCCTCTATGGAATAGTACTCTTGTGTTCATGTGTCCGTGCACACGCATGGAGGCCAGAGTTCTAGATCGCTCTGCATCTTTAAGACAGTCAGTCTCTCACTGAACCTGTGTGGGAATGCTTTTTATAAAATGAACAGATTCTGGCCTGTTAACTTCCCAACCAAAAAACTACAAAGTCACTGAGCCATGTGCCCTTGTAACCTGGGCACCAGATTTTGATTCCTTGGAACATGAATTTCCTACTCCACACCAAGATAATGAACGTGGGTAAGCTTGAGAATTAACAGCAAAGTGCTGAAAGGCAGTGTGCACTGGCAGTGCAAATCTCCATTGAAATCTATGAAGATTGAGACAGGATGCTTGACATTGTGTATATATAAGACATTCTAGAACTAGTCTCCAAACTGAAGCGGGAGAAACAGTTTTGAATTAATTTATGGGTAAGGCCTGATTCAGGAGCACAGCTCTAGAGCACAGTTCCAGGGATAGTTCCAAGAGACATCTGGAGGAACAGGTGTTCTCCAAGTTCAGACCCATTCTTAAAAACTAAAGTCGGGCTCCTTTATTCAGGTAACTGTAATGTGGCGTGGTAATGCCACAAACCTGCAGATCAATAATTTGGCTAGGCTAACAGGCCAATGAACTCCAGGGAACTCTTGGTTTTCATCGTGTCTCCCCCACTCACTCCCCACCAGCCACAGACAAGCACCACTGTATCTAACTCAGTCTTCTCACAGAATGAACTTCCTCCCACCAGGACCCGCCTCTCAATGGCTTCAACACCTCTCAACAGTGCCACAAGCTGGCGACCAACTCTTTAATAAATATTTGTAGAACATTTCAGATCCACTTCCTCAAAGTGTCTCTGAGGTCATCAATGTGTCACAGCACAGTAACTATTGTGAAGTATATTGGGAGCAGAGTTTGTGGTTTAAAACACGCTCTGGAAATATTCTAATTCAAGTATCTAAACGGGACTTTTCAGATGACTTGGAAGGTAAAAGAGCTTGCGGCCAAGCTTGATGAGTTTGCTCCCTGAGACCCACAAGACAGAACTGACTCCTGTAAGTTGGCCTGATTCCACACGTTATGCTACACACACAAGTATACAAAATTTAAAAATATTTAAAACAAAAATGTGTTTCATTCTAGTATGTTCTCAACAATGCGGGAAGCAGGGTCGTGTGTGTTGCTCTTGATACTGTGTATGTCCGAGGTTTCACTGTACTGAGTCAGTGTTACATTAAAATGCCTTTCCTACAGCAGCACAAATGCCCAAAATTATAAGCACCAATGTTTTTTTGCCACCAATTCCTGATCAATACACATTTTTGGAAAGTAGAGAGGTAGGTCCTGTATTTTCATCAATAGGAAGGATATTTGGTGATGAAATAGTTGGAATGACAGAAACTAGAAAATTAGAGGTCGGAGCAGACATGTACTAAATGTCTTTTCTGTAATCTCATCTGACCAGTTTCCATGGGAACACTACTCGGGTCTGGGCAGTTTGCTGGAGCAGATGCTATTTTGCTTAAGTCTGGAGTGTGGAATTCAGTCATATAAAAGATGACTGGCTTGGCAGGGGCATCTGGATCATACAGAAGGACTCCCTATTTCTGGAATAAAGGGACAGGACCCTAATACTTTCTAATGAAGACTAATCTGGAATGTATAATTTCCAGTGGGAAAACCCAGTATTTGATAGTTGAATGCTAAGGCTTCCCTCACCCCCAAGTCCCAGTTGGTACTGAAACATCAGCCTGATGCGTGACTGGGCAGCTGATATCACATGGTTTATATCTACGGCAACTCATTTCATTGAAACAGTCTCCACTGGTGTGCAACAAGACAGCCTGCCCAGAGGCAGCTGAGTCTAGAGGAAGATTTTTTTCTGGTTGTTTCACTCTGAAGAGAAAATGAGATGCTTAGGATGCTTTTTGAGACTCTAAAAGAATGTGTTTTTCAGACTCTCCTTCTGGAGGATTCTGAGAAGCCAATTCAGCTGTCTAAGGACCATGCACTGGGTACCAGGCTTCAGCAGACAGCAGATTCCTTAGGAAGCCCCAGTGTCAACATCTGCCTAGACTTTTCAGAGCAGATGGACAGCCTCTGTGCTTTGAAAATGAGTATTTGAGCTGAGGGGAATCTGGTCAGGCAGTCGTGCACTGTGGCTCAAGAATATGCCATTTGGTGTTAAGAGGCCGTGTCACACAAATTTCTTCTATAAATTATCCATCTATTTCATTACAGTAAATCAAAAAGGAAACACACAAAAAGTCAGTTTTAACCTGAAATAATTCTGTTGATACTGGAATTGCTTTCAGTGGGACATTTGCTTTAAATCACAAGAGATCTCCATCTCAAAATACAAAAATCCCTTC
>NW_008345054.1:1791698-1810614 GCF_000622305.1 Nannospalax galili
GAAATAAATCACAAAACTATTTACAAAAATACATAAGCTTATATGCATTAACAATTTACACAAGTTCACAAAAATATTAAAACATAAAGAACACTATATAAATTAAAGAACTCAAAAGTATGATCTAAGACTTCCTAAGATGTCTTTCTCATGCAGGTCATGGTTGAAAAATCAGGTTTTGCTATCTCAGAATCTAAACTGTAAAACAATCGTTTTATTCTTTGAACATCAACAGTACTAATCAGATAAGACCCTCTGTGCACGCCAACATTATCTTGCACACTATACATCATTCCTGACACTGCCATAACACACAGTACTGACAATCACATGCCTCTAACCATTTGGAAGTAACTTTCTGACATACTTCAGCTTTCTTAATTACTTTCTTGTACCCTCTGCTCAGGTGACACTTTGCCCAAAGGGCTGGAACAGAGAAATGGACTTCACAGGATCCTTCTCCAACTAAAGGAGCAAATTCCCAATGTACACCATACACCTCCATTACTGTTTCTAAAGTGACAGTCCGCTCTTCTATCCCTACTCAACTTCCTGGTCCCTCCTCTGCACAGAATTAGTCCTGGAATTTTTTAACCTGACCCTACATTCTTAAAAATGCTTTACCATTATAAGAAAGATGCAGGCCCTACCCTTGGGACTGTCCCAGGGACTTTTTCAAACTAAGCATTTAAAATATATGAATGCATGTTTGAAAATAACTTGAATTCAGTAAGAAATAAGGCTCAGATTAAATTTATTAGTGAGAACGTGGTACCCCTGGAGCTTTTTGCTAAGTTCCTAGCCTCTTATCCAGGAACTTCTAGTTCAATTTAACCAAACTGTGGAATCAGAATTTTGCCAAAAAGATAAATTCTGGAGACATGGCAAGAGAGCATCTATGGGATGAAAGGATGGGCTTAATGCATAAGGCAGTTCCACTTCCTTGATCATGATACTCTTGATCATGTCAACCCTTGACAGTAACATTCAATTCCTTTGTTTGTGAAGTCACACACGAGGTGGACAACGCTGAGGTAACCTGGCTCACAGTGATTTGCCATCCAATTTCTACCCCACAGTATTAGAGAAACAGGTGGGCAAAGATTTTCAAATAGTTGAATTCAAAGTTAAGGCTGTTGCTACATACACTAAATAACTCTAGACTTTAAAGTTTGCTTTTCACACTTATACCAGTAATTTGAATCATTAATCTATATTCAAAATATTTTCCTGACATTTCCAAACCCATAGGATGTTATTAATAAAGAAACAGTTCCAAGGAATTACCTTAGGATTTATAATAAAGAGACTTTAGTTTCAGGAGTAAACAATGTGACAAACAAATCCACAAATTCAAAATCGGCTTGGACCTTCCAAGTGCTTCTTTCTAGGCCAGGCCTGCAGTTACCAAAGCCACGGATCTCAGCACATTGGCCTCTCCTCCCATCGTGCTGCTAGTGAGAACTTTCAGGGCTGGTGTGGTCTTCAAGAGGCAACGGGTTGCCTACTTGACAAAAAAGATGATTAGGTTTTTAAAAATTGGTGTCTCCCAATATATCTGTGTGACAGATGGAAGCATATAGCAGGTTTCCTGACATTCTGACTACCTATCAGCTGGATCTGCACCTTTAGTGCAGATGCCTAAACTCCCACAGACCTGTGTACATATCAATGTTCTTAAATGTCTACTCTGGACCTTACTGTATCCCCCTGGTCAATCTGGGGAACAAAGAAAACCTTATAAAGTATCTCCAAATAGAAATATATTCGTAAAACTTTTTTACTTTTTCTAAATATAAACCCTTAAAATGCAATTATATTTTTTAAATTAAAAGACTTCCATGAATCTAATCTTTATACAATTTCACAGCAATAGCAGCATGAGTTTTAAGTCTCTTAAAAGATTTCCTCCTTTGCTCTAGATAAAAGATTACTCCAAGTCCTAAAAAGCCAGAGCAGCAACCATCCAATAAATGGAATGAGATCTCCCATGTCTTCCATAAACTGAATATTTAAAATGTGTGAATGTACAAAACTCAAGTATTAACCTGAGTTATGGAATGAAATGTCAATCTATCTCATTTTGAACACAGGACTGCCTTATTAGTCTGGCTTATCTGTGGTAGGGTGGGCAAGAAAACAGTGAAGTTGGGATAGAGAGGTGATGCCCTGTTTCTGCTCTGTAAGGAATGCAGCTTTCAAAAGAAAGTCCTGGGTATTCAACATGTTTAACATGTCTACAGAGTTAGAAAGAGCTATTCTGAAATGCTGGTGAAGACGGCAAATACAGTGACAGTGACCACACAAATATGGGGTAACCAACACCATGTGACTCCCCAGAACTCCAGCTGGTGAGATGGGACTATAGTCAGTCACCGCAGAACGTGCATTTTCCTAATGGGTAATTTGAATTCCCAGAGAACCTGTACTCTACTTTAGAAACAGAATAACAAGTACATTTATATTCCTAAGAAACTGTATTTATCCAGTTAAACCATGCTGGTCTTTTCTTAATGAAAACGTTTCAGATTTAGAACCAACAGGGTGAAAGTTTCACTGGAACTACTGAGTATTACTGGAAGGATCTGCAGACAAGTAGCACATCAGAAGCATGGACAGTGTTTTCTGCTATTACCAGAGTTCACTGACAATAAGAACTTCACTGTCTTCCACCTAAGAAATTTATTTAACTGTTAACTTGAAAAAGCATCTCCCCATCCTTCTGCAGTGACAGGAGCTTGCGCACTAGACAGTGAGGAAAAAGCATAACGTAAAGTATGGGTTGCCTATGTTTGATATTTTACAACAATGCTTCATGAAATGTTTGAAATCAGAATTGCTTTACTTTTTAATTATATTGTTGCTAGCAGTCTACATGGCTTATCTGAAGGATCACGGAGTTTTTCTCCACTCTATTTTAACAAATAAACTCCATTTTGGACAGGAATAATGAAAGAGAACTGAAGGGAGTGTCCACCTAGGCAGGCTGTGTACCTCCCTATGGGGAAGCTGGAACAGAACAGGAAATGCAGAAGCCCACCAGGAAGTAGATGCAAACTGCTCTGAACTAGGTATCAAATGTTAAGAAGAAAGGACAAAGTTAAATTCAATCAGTTAAAGGCAGTCCTCAGGTTCTCACAAATCAGCCCTATATGGCAAGTAGGGTCTGTGACAAATTTCTTTACTAGGCTTTCAACACAGTGCTTTACAATCTTTCAGATCTCTTTTAAAGACAAACGACACAGTCTATAGATGGGCGAGGTGGTAATGGGGGAGGGGGGTAAGGTGGCAATCTGTTTACTTTTATTGGGGTTCTTTAATGTGATCAGGGGGTTTGTAGCATTTTTTTAAATCTTTTTGGTTATTGAAAAAAATAGAACAGTCCACTGTCCAGCAGAGGCTGCTTCAACTCTATTGCTCCCGGGGCTCATTCTGCATGGATCTGTGTGTCAGGATGCGGCAACGACAACTCTGTGGGCAGAAAGGCCCCCTGACCCAATGCTGTGGCATATGTCCTGCTCTGGGGATGGATAAAGCCAGAGGGCACATAGGCCCCCATGCCTCCCCCTCCAAAGCCTCCTCGCTGGTGCTGGGGCAGGGAGTGGTATTCCTCCAGGTTATCATACTGGGACACAACAGTCATATTGCTCTGGCGCTTGCCATGTATCTGGTACTGGTATAACATGCCGGGGTCCCTCTCCAGGTTCTGGGTGTGATGGAGTTTTAGGCTGTGACTCCTCTCTGGTTTGGGAGGTGGGACCATGGACTGAGTGAGATGTTCCTCCTCCTTGTAGCAGTCTCTGGAGTGTTTCTCAGGGGCAGGTGGCTGCCTGGTTCGAGGCCGTTCCAGCTCTTTGGAGAGCCTTACTTCCTTGTGGTTTAGTCTGAGAGATTCCTGCCCTGCTGTGATATATTTCCCTCCAGAGTTATGGTAGCTGCCTGGCTCAGAAGTGTCTGGCATCCCTTTGGGCCCATAATCCAACTGGCCAGCTCCCTGGGGGTAAGATGGTCCATTTTTTGATTCACATAATTGCCTATGGCTTGCTTCCTGATGTGCCCTGTGCTCAGGGAGACTACAACCCATATCATGAAGCTTTCTGTTCCTAAGGCTGCTTTGCTTCTGTGGGAGGGACGGCTTTTCTACCTGTGTGTTGCTGTACCCTCCATGGTGGTGGGCTCTGTTGAACTCGGGTTCTGGATGCTTCCTGCAGAAGCGGTCATCTCCCTCAGGACTGACAGCCTTAGCTGGGTGCCGTCCCTCTTTCCCCTCTGCCACTGAGAGAAGTCCAGTTTTCCCAGGATCTGATTTACTGCGCAGATGGATGACATAGATCCCTCCCAAGTCATCTTGCATAGTTGGTGTCATGTTGTCATACTGCGACATGACAGGCCCTTTCATCTTCTGGCGCGCACGACTCTCTCTCCGGATGGACTGCATGCGGTACTTTTCCATGTCCTCTAGGTCCCATGAGGTGTAGGTGTGCTTCACATCAGCAGTTGGGGGCATGTTGACTACATTATGGTCATTACCAGAGAAATATCCAGTCATACTGGCCCTTGGGCGAGGAGGCAAACCAGCATAATTGTACAGGTTCTTCCCTTGCAGCCTAGGATTGTAGAAAGCAAAATCACGACTGGAGAGGCGGTGGAGGGGCCTCAACTGGACTGTGCCGTAGGCATCAACATCACACAAAGCCCCGTCGGGACTGTAATAGGAACTTGAGGAACTGGAGTAGGGGCTATAACGGTAGTGGACCCGTCCATTCTCAAAGTAAGGCTGAAGCTGAGTTACATGATAATCTGAGCGGGCCTGGGAGGACTGATATGGCTTATACTGGTACAGGGGTCTTGGGCAGAAGGCTGGTTCATCATCCGGGGGAACTTCTGTCCGTGAAATGGGAACAGAGCGGATCATGGACGGTGGCGGGGCATGGAGGGACTGCACCCTCCGGATGGTGGGGTATGGTGGAATGTCTTCAGGGTAACAAGCACTCCTAACCGAGGAGCTCAGAGAAGAGACATACTCTACCCGGCTGCAGGGCTTGGAGTGGTGTCCAGGCAGGTTTCTTCCTGGGGCCACATAGGTATTATAACGAGGACCCACGGAGGCTGGTGGCTCTGATCGGGCACCATACACCTGGTGTGGCTCCAACTTATTGTGATGTGGAGGTACACTCTGGGGACGGAACTGGCAGTTTGGAGTCATACTGAAATGCAAACAGTTTTCTGGACCAAAAGGCTCAGTGATGCCATCAGGCCTAGCAAAGGAAGGATAAGCTACTTTCTGAGATGCATGCTTAGGCTGTGGGATGGGAAGTGGCAAAGGCAACATATCGTCCACTGAGGCTGATGAAGCAGTGACAAAGGAATGATAACTGGAACTGCTGGTGGCATCTGCACTGTTGGAGTGCATGGCAGCAGCCATCTTGCTCTCCACTGTCCTTGTTGGTGGCACTGGGGCGGCAAATCCACAGGAATGGCCAGGAAATGACTCAGCACGCAGGTGGAGCAAAGGAGCCCTGGTGCCTTCCCGTACTTTCTCAGGCAGTCCTGGCTGGGCAGCAGAAGTGGCCATGGGACACTGAGCAGTGGCACTGCCCTCGCTGACAAAGATGGGTGCAGGATCACCTATGGCTCCAGATTCAGGCTGCCTCTCTGGAGCTGGAACTACACCATGAACCTGTGGAAAGACAGTAATATTAATTACGGTCTGGGTTTTTATGCCCCTGCTCCCATGAAGTCAAATGCTAATACATTTATAGCTTGCAAACCCAGGCTGTTTGGGTAGCAACTTGAACTTTCCCAAACAATGCAATCACACTGGACCTGTCTCAATGGCCAGGAAAAGCAAGCCTCTGCTGCTGCTACACAGCACATAATCATCTCTGAAGAAATGTTCAGGGCTTTCCAATTCACGCTAGGCTTTAAATGTGAGGAGAGGTTGCCTATAGTGTTTTCTTAATGCACAGATCCAAACACAGGTTTAGACAACACAGCTTAAAAAGAAACATCCTGCTTTTTGTTCTAAGTTTAGTCTCAACACTAAGAACATTTTATTCAATGAAAACAGTTAACTTTATCAGCTGGAAGAATTTTCAGAGTGACTCACAGGCATACACAGAGAGCAACTATAAACCCACAAATACAGGGAAGAGCAATGAAGCACTTGTCTAAGCTGCATTCAAATCAGAGGCTCCATCTCTACTTACTTTCTATCCATCCTGTTTACAGGCCCACAGACCAAATACAGGTCTCACAATAACACTGCCAATACACTAACCCTGAGAAGTAGGTGCTACAAACAGCATCCTCCAAGAGAAATTAGAAAGTTAATTCCTATTGTATTAAGGTGGCCACAAAAAAACCTGTGGCACATTTTTAAAAAATCTATTATTTTTATTTTATGTGTGCTGGGTGTTTTGCCTGAATGTATGCAAGTGCACATGTCGTGTAATGCCCACAGAGAGGGAGGGGGAACCGGATTCCCTGGAACTGGAGTTACATGGTTGTGAGCTGCCATGTGGGTGCTGGGAACTGAACCCTGGGCAAGAGGAGCCAGTGCTCTCAACCCTCTGGGTCATCTCTCAAGCCTCACTTTAAAACAAAACACCCCCCCAAAATTAACAAAACATCTTGGCATTGTGCATTCAACACTTCCTCAATAACACAGGTACTTCTATGGAATAGTCTGCCAGTTAATGTTGAAAAATGTAACAAAAAACCAAGACAGTATCATTCCTTACGCTTCTGAAAAGACTGTAAGAACCTTACAAGGACCTTGAGAATAAAGCACTTTCAAGGTGTTGACATGAATGACTGGCATGGGGGGCTTAAGTGATTTTCTCAAAGCCAGAGGGAGCCAGCAGTGGAGCTGGAAAAGGCAACAAGCACCTGCATCCCTGACATCTGCAGCCTACTTGTCTAACTCTAACAGGATCTCTGTGAAAAAATTAGATGCTTTAGGAAGAAAAGACAGCAGGGATGGTTGAGCTATAGTCATCAAGGGAGTGCTTTGTCCTCTGTGTAAATCCAGTAGCAAGGCAAGAGCACAGTCCAACCTCGAATGGTAACCTGCCACTTGACTTAAATTATGTACCTGACTCAAAGACAACACACCTGCTGAAAAATGACATACCTTTGGAATAATATATTTCACCTCACTGACTTCCTTCCTTTCTTACCTTGTGGCAATTATTTAATCCTACACTTGGTGCTGCTTGTACCTGTCCCACGACTGGTGGTTGCTCTGCTGGCCTCTGGGAAGGAGGTGGGGGAAGAGGACGATTAGTTTTGTGGGTGCGTTGAAGGGTGGCAGCCGCAAAATCAGCAGCAGCAGGCTGTTCAGCCATGGTCCGGCTGGCATCTCTGATGTTCATTTCAGCTGTTGCTGGAGTTGCTGTCATATAAGCCATGGTGGGTGTGCTGGCATTCTCTTCAGGGGACTCAGGAAAAGGGGAAACTTTGTCCCGAGGCAAATTAGAAGGCATGGGAGATTTGTCTGCAAGTTCTAAGGAGTGATGGGATTTATCCACATTTGCACAGAAGTAAGAGGAAGTCTGATCTACACTGCAGAGATGAGGTGAAGACTTGTCCTGCTCCACAAAGGAGACAGTGGGCATGTTGGTCTTCCCAGCCTGGTCTTCAAGGAAACTTCCATGATTATCAAACTTCTCTGAGTCTGTTAAGGGAGCTGAAGTGATTCTAGCCTTGTCTGGGTCCCCAGAGAAATGGTTTCGATGTGGCTTATTCCCTGGCAAGTCTACCTGGTGGAGCTGTTCTCCAGATTCAGTTGTGTTGGAATGGGTGGGATCCCCAGTAACTGCTGTCTCTGGGAGAGGCTGGCTGCAATTTCCTGGTCCATTGCTCTGGAGGTGGAACTGCTCTGCTGGTCGATCAGTCTGGAAGTAAGTGTTATCTAGAGTAACACTAGAGTGGGAACTAGGTGATGTCTCTTCAACTGTAGCCACTGCCAAGTCTCCGTAACTAGTATACCCAGTCTGGGAAGTCCCTGGTCTCTTCAGTGTCTGAGTTGAGGCTTGCTGTGCAGACTCAGCTAATGCTAATGCCAACATTCGGGCGACATTTTTCGGAGGCGGTGGTGGTGGGATAAGAGAGACTGAACTGACAGGAACGGGATCCTGAGGGGGGTCATGGGTAACTGCTCCTAGTGGGAAATTGGGAAAAAAAATTAGAATGAAAAGGTAGCTTATGTTATCCTATATGGAAAGCCAAACACTCCCCATGTGTGCCTTCCGTATTTCAAAACGGCAATCCATGATCTTCTATCCCACATGCAAATGTTGTTGGAAACATATCTGGTTCAGAAGGAAAACTAAAATAGTGTTTTAAGTTGAAAACTCCTCTTGAATTGCTACAAATTGGGGTAGAGGGGGAAGCAGGTCCCTCACCTGACTTAGAAAAGGCCACTTAGAGTACAAGCTTCAAGTGCTTACAGATTGTGATAGGAACAGTTTTTACATCTGACAGTGTAGGCTGGCTTGTTAACTTGCAAGGCTATGATAATGATATGTATTAGAAGAGAAAATAGAATCAAGAGCTAAGCAGTTATGCAAAAATTATGCATGAATTCTGACTGTCCAAAGAGGTAAGGGGGCTTTTGTGAAGGTCTGAAGCAGGAACATGGGCCCTTTGAGGAGTTTTGTTTGACTTATTTTAGTGTAGGGCTTTGAACCCTCAGCACCACTCAGAAAAGCATTTTCTTTGATTACAGACTAGCTGTGGAGCAAATTTCTCTCTTAAAAGGCACAGATGGCACACAGGATGGAAGATCCCTCTTAACTTAAAGAAAGAATGGAGGAAAACAAATGGTACCTGTCTGAGTCTGTCCAGAAGCTACAGCCTTACTCTGACTGCTCGAGACAGGCTGCTCCTCTTTCCCTGGCAACTCTACTTCTTCAGCAGCCACCTGTTCCAGGGGCTGGACTTCAGGTTCACATCCTTCTTGTGCCTCTCTCTCACTTGTTTTCATCTTTACTATCTGGGTGGGGGATCTATTTGTGACATCTCTTTCTTCCACACTCTTGTCCCAAGATGGAGGCGATGCATTTTGAGCTATGGTATTAGAGATGGTACCAAGGACTTCTGACACCCGAGGTGGAAGAGTCACTGAAATTGGCTCAGATATGTTCATGGAAGGCGATTTGCTTAGCTTCCGTCCTATCTTTG
The DNA here is from genome assembly GCF_000622305.1 of Nannospalax galili. Taxonomy (NCBI): domain Eukaryota; kingdom Metazoa; phylum Chordata; class Mammalia; order Rodentia; family Spalacidae; genus Nannospalax; species Nannospalax galili. Next base: position 1,800,885 of record NW_008345054.1, read on the forward strand.
GAGAGAAAGCATAAACGACCTTTTCCGTAAATGAAGATGGCTTAGATGACTTGTCTTCTGTTGGGCTCAAGTCCAGGGTAAAGAATGGACTCAGTTTCTCCTGGACTGGAGACACAGGTTCAGAGCTTGCAGTGCTCCCTGGAGTCTGGGACTGGCTACCAACTGCTTCTACATCTTTCCTATTGGTGCCTGGTTTATCCTTGGAATATTCTAATGAATCTAGAAAGGAAGAACCACTCTCTAGACACTCGGATTCAGCCTTAGGAGGGCTACATTGAAATGACATTGGATCAAAGTCCAAGCTGGCCACTCCAATGTCTGGTGGGCTCAAGTCAACATCCTCAGCAGAATGAGGAGACACAAGAGCTGGAATGTGGAGCAGCCCCACATCCTCTTCGCTCTCATTGTCATGGGGCAGGTTATCATAGGAATTGCAGCGGTTCCCCAGCATTTCTCCATTGAAAGAGGCAGACAGTGCATCACTGCTGGATCGGGGTCTTCTAGGCCGGAACAGCTTGGAATCACCTAGCAAGAATGAACAATGCCAAAGCATAAATATCACATGACACAGAACACCATCCTTAGTCACCTACTCAGCAAAGCCGTAACATTACATAGAGTAAAAATGAAACTCTCTATTTTCTTTCCATAAACTGTCTCTAAATGTATAAACATCAGTCACACTTGCAGTAACAGAACTCCCAAACCAAATGCTAAATAACAAGCACATGTGCCATAAGCAGAGGGAGAAGGCATCGCTTCAGGCCTGGGTAAGAAAATGGACTAAGGACTCCTGGATTCTACTACTCATCCAACACTGATTCTTGGTGTGACTTTGGGTTAGTTTTTCATTCTCTGTGTCTCATTTTATCACTGGCCTTATATACATGACTTGTGAGGTCAAATTAAACACTTAAAATAGCATTTTAGGTGTAAAACAACAAGAAAAGGTTGCTTATTATAGGAAAATATCCTTGTAATTTCCAATTTTTTTCTTTTCATTTTTAAAGATGTGCTTAACTTTAATATTTTATTATTCTTATTTTATGTCTATAAGTATACTGCCTGCATGCATGCAAGTGCACCCATGTTGTGCAATGCCCATGGAGGTCAGAAAAGGGTGTCAGATCGCCTGGAACTAGAGTTATGGACAGCTGTTAGCTGTCACATGGGTGCTAGGAATTGAACCTGGGCCTCTCCAAGAGTGCCTGCATGTAGGTGGATGCACCCATGTTGTAAAATGCCGGCGGAGGTCAGAAGAAGGCATCAGATCTCCTGGAACTTGAGTTACAGATAGTTGTTAGCTACCATGTGGGTGCTGGAAATCAAATCCGGGTCCTCTGCAAGAACAGTCAGTGCTCTTAACTGCTGAGTCATCTCTCTCATCCCCCAAATTTCTTTTTAAATAAAGAACATTTTTTCCTAATCAAAAAACATTTACATACATTTAGTAAAGCTTTCCTTTCACTCACTTAAAATAATTTTATTTTTTCTTTAATAATATGCTTTCAATTTCTCAAGCAAACCCCTAAAGAGTAGTACAACTTCACCTTTTACTAAATCGAACATACCACACTTATTTTTATATTTTTGTTCTGTTTCCCATGTTATGCTGGAACAAAGCCTTTTTCTGGTATTTGCCATGAAATTTTGGTCCCCATTTTAAACAGATCAATTTTAAGGTGCCATCTGGTGCTAAGAGTCCTCGCTTGGGTAATGAAGACAACCCATAAGCTGACCTATGACTATCAAAACTGCTTGATTTTGGAGTTTGTAATAATTGTGCCCCTGTTACCAAATGTAAAGGGGATAGTAATAACATGAGCTTTTAAGCATTAAAAAATATGAATGTTTGCTTTAAAAAAAAATTTTTTTTGTCTTTTTGAGACAGGGTCTCCCTGTAGCCCCAGCTGTCCTGGAACTTACTATATGTAGATCAGGCTGGCCTTGAACTCACAGAGATCCACCTGCCTCTGCCTCCCAAGTGCTGGGATTAAAGGCGTGCACCACCACGCCCGGCTAAAATATTTCATTTTTAACAAATAAATAGCAATCATACCCAAATACTGCACCACGCTGAAATACCAGTGAATTTTAGTTTTATACTAAATAAGCAGTAGAGTTGTTGGAGGTGATAGTTCAGTCTACTTACTAAGTACACACTTATAAAATTGCTATGTTCACATTCTTTAATGCAATATATTACAGAATAAAACAACCAATGCATTTAGTCTTACCATCAACTGCATGGAGAGAAGTAAGAGACTCCTCACTTTTAGCTGAGCGGAGGGTTCCTTCTGCCCTGCCACCTGAATAATCAAAGCCAAACAGAAAAACTTTATGGTTGTTAAGTACCATGGAGTTTAAGGGTTTGATGTTCCAAGTATTATTAGCTATGGATTTTGACAGACAAATTCAGTTCAACACTCTATTATGTAAAGTGTTGTATTTTTCTGTTTTTGAAATGAAAAATCTCTTTTCCAAAGCCTTATAAACTTGAGCATAGAGATGAACTAAAAGACTTCTTCCTTGTGTGTTTCTAAAGATAAACATAACCTTGGAAGGTATCTTTTTTAAAAAATTACTTTTGTGTGTGTGAATATATGAGAGAGAGAGAGAGAGAGAGAGAGAGAGAGAGAGAGAGAGAGAGAGAGAGAGAATATGCCACCTATGTGTGCATGCCCTCAGAGGCTACAAGAGGCCTGATATGGGTGATGGGAACTCAACTGAGGTCCTCCAGAAGAGCGGAAAACCTCTTAACCAGTAAGCTATCTCTCTAGCCCCTTGGATAACATCTTATGGACTTAAAGTGGCACCTACCATCAATGATAATGTTGTTGTAAGAAAGGACACAGAAATACACAGAGAAGAAGGCCATGTAAAGATGGAGGCAGGGGCTGAAATGATGTTGCCTCAAAGTAGGAGATGTCAGGAGCCATAAGGAGATGCAATAGACTAGGAAGGAATCTTCCCTCGAGTACTTTAGAGTGAACATAGCCCTACAGATACCTGACAGATTCTAAGCTTCCAGAACTGAGAATGTACTTTTGTGCATCAAGTCATTCAATTGGTGGTAATTCATTAAGGTAGCCCTTAGGAAACTCACTCACTTTAACTGTATACATCAAATCTTATCTGCTAATACAACACTCTTTCTGACCCCCTGGCAACACTCCATATTGCAGATATTTAAGCTCCACCTCTTATGTTCTTTGCCTACCTTCCTAATGATCTCTTCTCACTCTCCGCTCTTGATGACAATTCCCTTTATAGTCCTTTAAGCACTGCTTTTCTCCAATCTCTCTTCCCACCCAGTGCTCATCTCCTGAAACAGAATTCTTAGTCCCTTGCAGATCAGGTATACTACACTTAAGTGCCTTTGTCACCCAAGTCAAAAGTTGTCTTTCCTGACCACCAGCTCCACCTCCCCTGCAAAGGAACCGACAGCATAAGCCATAAATACCTAACATAAAATTCTACTTCAACAGTTATGCCTGTGTACTGAAAGCTACTTTCTCACACAGATGGTTTCTCAATTAGACTCTGAAGTCAAGGGCATTGGCTTAATTTTCTATCTGCACATCCTGCTATCAAAATATCTAATACATGGGTAATACATGATTGCAAACTGAATGAAGTAAATGAACTGAACATTATTTCTAATACTACTCAAGGAGAAAAATACTAGATTAAGGAACTACTATTACCAGAGTATGAGTTTTAAACTATTTTTAGGAGTAATTTATTCAACAGTAATAGGTCTATCTGATGAAACATAATACTCTCATCAATGAGTCACCTAGTAAAAATAGAGTGTTGTTGGTTATAATAATTATAAGCTTGAAAAGCATGCTGAAACATGGGTCTGTCATCTTCAAATCCATAAAATTAAAGATTAAAATATGTAAATAACAGCAGTGCTTATTACCAACAATATACAAATTATGTTACAATATACTAGCAATGTTACAAAACATAAAATTTTAACATACATATGTTAAAAAAATTCACACACATTATATGTACTGTGCTTGCATATAAAAACTATACAATATCCTTAAGAAATTGGGTCCTTCTGCATGCAATTTATGCTACCTTCTGAGTTGGTAACAATCAGTCATAAGGACAATCCATCTGTGCCACACAATTGTGACACTTCACAGTGAGGCTTATAATGGCATGGTGGAAGTATGCTCAGAGAAGGGGGTCATGAGGACAGCAGGGCCCCACCATGTAGACTGCCGCAGCATGACAGTGTAGCAGGGTGCTCACCTTTCAGAGCCATGGCCTTCATCTCCGAGGGCTCGCTCTCATTCCGCTGCAGCTTCCTTTTAGAGACAGAAGATGACTTCCCCAAGTTGAAAAAGGAACGCCAGCTGCCCACAGGAGATTTTTTCATCTTAGTCTGAGGCCTCTTTCTATTAGAGAAAACAGTTAATCAGCCAACCAAAGCTCTATCTTTCCTTACAGAAAACAAAATGAACAAATGGTAGGAAGAATGCAACAGGCTGGAGAAGAACAACAGGAGCCACCAACATGCCTTTCTCTTCAGGCAGCACACTCCACAGTGCAGCTGCTGCATAAATGAAGCTAAATGTGTGGATACCAGCATGAGTAACGGCTTCACAAAGTTCACTTGTGCATATTTCCTCCTATTCAAATCTAACTCACAATCTGAAAAAATAAGTGAGAATAAGACACTATTAAGCCTCCAAAAAGAAAAAAAGAGTACAGAAAATTTGAGGTGTGAGTAGAGAAGATGAGAACAAAAAGGAGAAGTTCAAGAACAAAGATGGGCATTGACAATATGCCAGGCGATGTTCTAGCTATCTAGGTTGGGTCAGAATGTCCTTTAAACCATATAGAGCCACATGAGGAAGCTGATCAAATGAAGACACTAAGAGTTTCAAGTAACTTCCTTAATGCAATGAAACCAGTGTGGATGAAATCAGAGTTTCATGAACTCCATGTCTATCAACATCCTAATAGCTGCTTTTTGAATCACTACTTAGTGAAGACATTTTTTAGTAAATTGGGGGCTAAAATATGAAATCAGGATACTCAGAAATGACAAAATACGAACATGCTTCAATTTTCTGCCTTTTTAGTCATGGAAAAGAAAGATTAGAGGAATATATGAAAATGGAAAACCAAATTCTAAAGTTTTATTAGTAATATCCAAACTCAAGAAGCAAGATCTTTACATTCAGGAGAAAAAGCCAAAGGTGTAGCTGAGACACTGAAAATAACTTGCTCACATATTAGTCCTCTTACTAGAAACTAGTGAAGAAGATTCACAAGCCATGCTATTATTGTTTCTTTAGAGAAACAGAGCATTTCACAGCCAGGAGGGACACTGACGGCACACTGTAGCCCTTGACAGTGCAACATGACCTTGTCATCTACGAAGTTCATGCTCAAGAACCCCGAAATCAAGCTACAAAAACCCCAAAAAACAAAGACAACACCACCACCAACAACAACAAAAACAAAAAAAAACAATGAAAAAAAGTCTCATAAGCCGGGCATGGTGACGCACGCCAGTAGTCCCAGCACTTGGGAGGCAGAGGCAGGCGGATCTCTGTGAGTTCAAGGCCAGCCTGGTCTACATAGTGAGGTCCAGAACAGCTGGGGCTATGGGGCTACAGGGAGACCCTGCTTTAAAAAGACAAAACAAACAAACAAACAAAAAGTTTCATAATAGTTTAAGTAAGTTTGCAATTTTATGTTGGGCTGTAGTTATTCTGGGCTGCATGCCAATTTCTGCACCAATCAGAACTGCACAGAAGGCTTGATGAAGGACTATCTGCTGAGCTCCATCTCCAGGTGGCAGGCAGACTTGGGCTAGAGCTGGAGAATCTGCATTTCTCACATTTACCAGGGATGTGGATGCTGCTGGCCAGAAGACCACACTTTGAAAACTACTGATCAAAGCTCAGTAAGGAACCAGTGTCAAAGAAATCACTGTCCATTTGTTACTGTCTAAATTCCAACATAGCATATTTCTGTATAAATTCCTAACTAACATTTCTGAGAGGAAAGTCAACCCCACACAGTGAATATATACCACTTTCCTCATACAATTAACGTTTGTTTTTAAAAATTACATGATATTGGGGCTGGAGAGATGGCTCAGCGGTTAAGAGCACTGACTGCTCTTACAGAGGACCTGGGTTTGATTCCCAGCACCCACATGGCGGCTATGAACCATCCTGAACTCCAGCTCCAGGGGAATCCAAAACCCTCTTCTGACCTCCATGGCATTGCACAACACAGGTACACTCACATACCTGAAGGCAATACACTCATACACATAAAATAAAAAGAAAATATTTTAATTATTAAAAATTACATAATAATAAAATGCTTTGCTAAATTAACTTTTATCAGTGCTTATAAAATATTTAGTATCACTTCAAATAAATAGGTTTTTCTAGTACTGTCTGAGAATTTCACATAATAAAATATAAAACTTAAAGCAAAGGAAAACCATAATCTATAGCTATAAATTGTATTTTAAGATGGAGTTAGTGTATTTTACCTTTCAAGTGGGAACTCAATTATGGTATGAAATTTCCCCTGAAGAGCAGCAGGTCCTTCCCCTACTTCAATGTACTTATTTTCAGTAACAATGGGAGAATTGACCTGAGCTTGTGTTCGTGCCTGGGCTTCCTCCAAGGTCAGCAGCTTGGTAGATGGAGAAGATACCAGCAGGGACTTGGGCCTTGACAGAGAAGCTTCACAAAGAGAAGAAATGAAGTCAGTTCTGTGTGTGTGCTTCATCCAGTTTGCCTATCTACCTTACCACTTATCTAACTATTGATGGTGTTTCAAATTTTCTTCGTGGTTTTTGAATGACAAACATCATAGCGCTTTATATTTAGTGAGGAACAGAAGGTGACATTCCAGATCATAGTGAAAATTCTTTAATAATGTAACTATTTTCCACTCTAAAAGATTATCAGGGAAAGATGATCACTCAGACATTTTTACTTTTGGAAGTAAATTTTCTTTTTCTGTTCCATTTTATACCTTTATATATACACCATGATGGGGACAAGATGTTTTAATGTGTCATGAACTTAGATCACAACAGGTCTGATATATAGTATTCACTATATACACATCAAGTATCTGCCAATTTGCATGTTTTGGAACACAGACATAAATTAGCTATCTTCTACCACTGTCATACTTTATTAGATGAAATATAAATGCAAAGTTTTCAAGTTCTTTGGAGGTTTAGTCTCATGTTCCTGGTAGTAAACCAAAGCCACCTGAGACATACCTGCCCCTTCCTGCATGACCGCACTGATTTTGCCACTGAAAAGCACATCAACATGATTGAGGATGAACTCGACAACCACAGACTGAATTCTCACTTCCATGAAAGCCGCTGTGCCACTGAAGCAGGCTGACTCTATCTGTTTTGATCTGGAGGAGGGGAGTCAATAACAGTCCCATCAGAGCTGCAGAGACCTCTCTGAATGGACACTTTTTCAGCATGTGAGTTAAGAAAGAAACCATGGAAGAAATTATTCTTTTACAATCCCTTAGCGACTTGACTGCTTTCTTTTAATTGATTTTTTTGTGTATTTCATACAGAACAGCTCAATCTTAATCATCTTCATACCCTCGTCCCCACTGGCACCCTCCCAGTAGCCATCCCCTCTCCCCCCACCAAATGGCCAGCACAGCATACATCATTGGTGGCACTCTTATCTTGGAGACAAACAACAGCTACCTAATTTGACTAAACACTCACTCAAAGGGAGGAAACTCAAGTGTGGTAATGTAAACATAACCTAATACACATAGCTGCAGTGGCCATAGATCTTAGAGAAAATACCAAGACTGTCACATCGCTAGACTAATGTAATTTCTTACTATGTGAAAAATATGTATCCTTATATTTACAGACAAATATCCCAGTTGCCACTCATCAAAGAAGCTCATTTTACACCAGTCAGAGACCACTACCAAGTACCACAACTGGTCACATATAGACATAGTCTATGAATTGCCCAGGCCTAAGTGACATCTACAATGCATCCTCTACACCATCTGACTGCTTTACGAAGATGTTAATAAAAGAACTGCTTGCTTTACTTTCAAATTTTTTCCTTAAGAAGCACCAATGTAACACTTCTTTTTAAAAGAAGATTCATTCTCTAAAAGTCATACATCAAATGCAAATTACCTGAGCAGGTTTGGTGCCCAGACGATGGCGAGGTTTTTTGCATGCATATTTGTGATGGAACAATAGTCCGCTAGAAGAGACAAGTGTCTCATCAGGAACTCCAGTGTTCTAGAAAAGGAAATGTAACATGCAAAAGAAGCAGAAAAATTTGCTCCTTAATAATTAGTAGATGTGAAAAACATTATCATTGAAATCTACCTGATGCCAAGGAGCTCAGAAAGTAACTGACTGTGACTAGTAATAATCTGATATATAGAAATCAGGAACGCATGTGCAAACATCTTAATGTCAATTGCATTAAAAATGAAGTTTTCTGCATGAAAAAAAAGCAGACATTATACAGCTTTGTAGAACATAAAAGCTAATTGACTTGTAAGCTTTTAACAGTAAAATTTAAAAAGAGAGACATCAGAAAGTAACCGACTGTGACTAGTAATAATCAGATACATAGAGATTAGAGACACATGTGCAAACATCTAAGTGTTAGTAGCATTAAAAATAAGTTTTGCTGGGGCTGGAGAGATGGCTCAGCAGTTAAGAACACTGGTTGTTCTTACAGAAGACCCGGGTTAAAATACCAGAACCCACATGGCAGTTAACAACTGTCCCTAACTCCAGTCCCAGGGGATCCATCAGCCTCTTCTGACCTCCGCAGGCATTGCACGACATGGGTGCACTTACCTACATGCAGACAATACACGCATACACATAAAATAAAAAATAAATAAATGAATAAAATAAATGAGTTTCTCTGTATGAAACAGTATATTTTAAAGTGAAATGGAGATCTTTTTTAAAGGTTAAAACCTCATTCAATTCTATGTCTTAGAGGGTTTATACTGAGTTCAATATTGTACAACTGTATTAACTCAACTGTGTACCTAAAAATTTACGGCCAATATTGAAAGAGATGCATCTTTGCTCTGGAAATTGTTATTGAATATGTTAATGCTATAACGAAATGCTTCTTCTAATCATGTGGTTATTAAATTAAAAAATATTTTAAAAAATTTAAAAATGAAGAGACATATAAACCCATAAGTGTAAATTTCATTAAATGTGAAACTTCCACAAAGCAAAATTTCTAGATCAAATGATATTTTGTTATGCTATTCTACTTTCAGCAGACATTAACAAAAAAAGATTTAAATACACATTTAAAAGAATAAAAGCAATGCTTTGCAAGGCTTAAGAAGATCCAAAAGACGGCTTCCTGGATTTGGGGAGGGCTGAAGTATACAATCTGGGGAAGGCTAGGAAAAGTAGGCATGGCCCATGCTGGGTAAAGGCTATCCAGTGTGCATACCCTCAGGTCATACATATACCTCAGTAACCCCTCAGTTATCTTGGTAAGTAAGCTCAATAAATTCATTGGTTCCCCAGTAAAACTTTAATCAAACATTGGCTTGACACTAGAACCTTAAAAGGGAATAAGTATTGCTTAGCATCCCCAGGAAAAGAAGTTTCACAACCAAAGGGAAATTTATTTGTTAATGCTATTATGTCTCATAATTATTAAAAAAAAAAAGA
>NW_008345054.1:1810699-1824616 GCF_000622305.1 Nannospalax galili
TAGGTTTTTCATGATATATAAAGGATGAGACAAAAATAATATACACATAATCTTAAAATTTCTACTGTCATAGTTTAGTCAACTAGTTTAAGGAACAAAATATAAATCCAGTCAATGTTTATCTGAGAATATTTGGTTCTTTACCCAAGCCTTATCTATATAGCACATGATAATTAAAAGAATCAGATAGGTAGAACTAACCTTATTGGATGTTTAACAGCCATACTTTAAGGCCTATACTAATATGGTCAGAGGTACTTAAAGGACAGTTTTTGCCCCTTGCCCTCCAAGGTCAACCAAGTTCCAGGGGACTATGGAACATGTCTCAAAATGTCCTGTAAATGTGGTGAGACACTTGTCCTCTTGTTTATGGAGGACATGGAGACCCCGTGAGATGGACTTGAACCAGTGTCCTGTCTATAAAGAGGAGGGTCAACTTAGAGGAAACATCTCATTCATGCTTCCAAGTGAAGCTAGACATGGTTGAACAGAACCTTTGACTTATCTTCACATAGATGGAGTTGTTAAAAGAAAGGAGCCAGGAGCTCCTCCCAAGCCCATGTGACCCCTGAGGAACAGATCCTCAAGTGACCTTAATAAATTGATTTATTTGGGCCAACTGTATGGTCTCAAACACCCCAAAGGAAAGTATAACCAAAGAGTAAAGTCATCAGTATACTTCTTTAAGAGTTCAAGGGAATACACTTCCCAGGGGAATACACTTCCCAGACATTAGGCTTAAGTCTATATAAAAAGTTATTTAGACAATTATTTCTCATTCATGATTTCGTTCCTAACCAGAAAGTGCTACTCAGATGTAAGATTTCAAATCTTGGTCTCCAATACTGTAGTGCCCGCCTGGAGCTAAGGGAGACAACCCGCTATTGTTCTAAAATGATGGATGAATTTGTTTTCTCCCCCTATTTAGAAGCCTTCGAGAGGGAACTGATACTGATTCTAACTACTCCAACAGCTATCAAAATACCTGAAAGCAAATCCTGAATCCATCACTCTAGAGTCCAGCCTTGGAAGACAAAAGAAAAATGAGGATGAACCCAACAGAGGGATGATTTTGGAAGCCCTTTTCAAGAAATTCCAATGGACGCTCATATGAACATTTGAAAATTGCCCTGTTCTGACTTTTTTCTAGTTCCCTGTCTAGAACTTGTAATGCTAATTACTCTTGCCTTTACTTCTTCACATCCCCTAATCACGATTCAAGGACTTTCTTTTCCCCTTAGAGATAAGAGTCATGCAATTTGGGAGTCTTTTAGATAGACCTACTGAAGGGGTACTCCAATTGCCTCACCCTGTATCCCTGTTCAGCATGGAAGAAGCCAGAGCAGTCTGCGTCCCTATTCCCTATTGGCAATTTGGGTAACCCCTATAGATAATGGTGTGATAAGAATAGGAGGTAGGAACTGGCTAGGCAGTTAGGGTAAAAAGACCCCAAAGAAGAGTAGCCAGTTTCTTGGCTAAAAGTCAAAATGTGCTTGGGCCTGTTAGCAACATACTCTGTTCCAAAGGCCAAAAATGTCCAAAGTATTTGGGAGCTTTTATCTAATCCTTAAAAGATTTTAGGGTTGCCTATTCAGAGGGGAGGATGTTAGAGTACACAAAAGCCCCATAAAAATAAATAAATGAAAGAAAAAAAAAGAAAAAGAAAAAAGTGATGGGGAGATATGGGAGGTGTTGGAAGGGATGGAGTGGGCATGGATTTGATCAAAACACTTTATATGCAATGTATGAAATTCTCAATAAAGTTTTTGTGAAAGTAAAAAAAAAAAAAACACATTGGCATCAGCAAAAATTAAAAAAAAAAAAGATCCAATAGGCATTGTGACAGTGTATTTACCAGCTTTTGGAGTCAAGAGCCTACTCAGTGCTAATGTTGTTTATCTTGTTTATTCAAATTTTGTTTTCTTTAAACAATTCCAAATATACTGACATTAAATAACTCAGCAGAGTATTTCTGGAAATAAAACATGATTTGCTTAAACTTAAGTTAAATTGGACAGACAGACAGACACACACACACCCCAACTGTGTACTTTATGAATTGGCCACTTACAGCGTCTCTGGATCCTTAATTGCACAAAGATTAAAACTAATAAAAAGTAACTGAGAGGCAGAAATATAACAGTATATTATTAGAAGCAGTAACAAAAGTAAAATCATGGTTTACAGATGGGCCACAAAGATTCAGTTTGGCCTACCACGAACTTGAGAGAAAGGTGGCAGCGACACTGGTCATTGTGTCTCTGTGGGCAGTAGCACTGCACTGTTCACTATAATTCACTGCAGGGGACTCAGAATGTACTATAGTTACATAGTGCTGGATGATTTGAGAGAGCTAAAGAAGGTATTATTATTGTACTATATGCAATATATTACATATTGTCTAGTGTGTAGATACACATACATATACATTATCAAGATGCATAGGGTTCAAAATACATGAAGCACATATACTATATAGCATATTGGTTTATTATTATTATTTTTATTTTATGTGTATGTGTGTATTGCCGGCATGTAGATGAGTACACCAGAGTCGTGCAATGCCCGTGAAAGACAGAAGAGGCTGTTGGATCCCCTGGAACTGGAGTTATGGACAGTTGTTAGCTGCCAGGTAGGTGCTGGGATTTGAACCCGGGTCTTCAAGAACAAACGGTGTTCTTAACCGCTGAGCCATCTCTCCAGCCCCACTATATAGCATACTGAATAACTACTATGTGCACTGTACTATCTAGGAATATAACAGTAAAGAAGACAGAATTCAAGACCTCAGTGGATTTGTTTTGGAAACAAGAGATTATCAAGTGATGTTAAACCTGATTGTCAACTTGATGAGATTTAGAATCACCATGGAAACAAATCTCTGATTATGTCTGTGAGAGAGATTTCTCTAGATTAGGTTCACTGAGATGGGCAGTGCCATTCCACAGGCTGGGGTCCTGGACTGAATAAAAGGCGAAATGCAAGCTGGGAACAAGCATTCATCCTCTTGACTTCTTGACTGCAGATGACCAGTCACCCTCTGGCCTGGCCATCATGACAGATTGTATTCCCTTCAACTGTAAGCCAAAGTAAATGTCCCCCTCTTTCCCTCCCTCTCTCCCTTCCTTCCTGTTGCTTTTGTCAGGTACTATGTTGTGGCAATAAGCCAAGTAACTAATACAGGAGGATACATGTTCAATATATAATATACATTTAATTTTAAACTTAAAAAAATTTTTTTTAAATTGAGACCTGATGTGAACTCACTACATAACTGAGGATGATCTTGAATTTCTGATCCTTCTGCCTCCATTTCCTGAGCACTGAGATTACAGGCTTATGCCACCAAGCCTGGGTTTAACATGGTGCTGAGGACTGAACCCAGCTTTGCGTATGCTAGGCAAGCACTATCTACCAACTGTGCTACATCTGGAGCCCAGTATATAATATATGATAGGAAAAAACTGAATGTTCACAGAAAAGACTATATAGAGAATAATTAGTGATGAGAGTATCTATTCATTATGTAAAAATATCTACATATAATAGAGGAGAAAATATACTATGGAAAGACAACATAATTATGTAAGAGTAGATAAGTGTAACAGTATAGAAAAGTTATCTGTATCACTATGATAAGATATACACAAACCTAAGTATGTAAGTATATACAGATTTAACATACTGAAAACAGATGGCAGTGTATACTGAGATAAGAGTAACCACTAATTATTTAATGGACTTTCTTCTAAGTACTTTTTCTTTAATATCCTAGCAACTCTATGAAGACAGTACTATCTCTACTTCACAACTAATGATTGTTGACCCCCGAGAGGTGAAGAACTTGTGCCCAAGGTTTCAAGGTCATACAGGTAACACAGTCAAATTGTGCTAGAGTCTCTGCATTATAAGGCTTATAATACATAGGTAGATATTATACATAGTAGAAGATACAAATATACTACACAGGAGAGGGTGTGTGTGTGTGTGTGTGTGTGTGTATGTGAAATATACAGCAAGAGTTATAGGTTAAATATATAGTGGGAGGTTTGTATATGTAAAAATACATAGGAGAAATATATATTTCATCATATAAGCTCCCATATGGCAAGAACTGTATTAAATATGTAACTGTATAGGAGGAACTTTGTATGTTTGCACACAGGAGTCCGTTATCACTGATATTCTCTAATTCCCTTCCTAGACTGATCACTACTTTCAACTCACACTGCTGATTGCTGAGACACAGGCTTCTCTGAGATATCACCCTAAGCATGTTCACTATCATTTGAATTACAAGTCAACTGGGAGTGTTTCCATAACTGTTTATAAAAAGTTATTTTAGCCATGGTTTTCTTTAAAAGCGTTTTTGTTTGAAAGTTTTCATCCAACCTCAGTTGAACACAATATGAAGTCTTGATAAGGGTGAGCTGCCCCAAAAGCAAGCTGCTAAGTGAATAAGAAATGAAGACTGTGATAAGCAGAGGACAGCTTTAAGAACAATAAAACCTAAATTTCTAGGAGCATTCTCAAAGAGAAACTGAACTATTCATGAAATAAGAATTAGGTTTACAAGGTAGGGACATTCAGAGAGATGCATGTAGAGAGAAAGAAGGTGTTTGCTCTTGGAAATAGTGGGGATTTTTTTTCTTTCAAATTTTTTTCAGTTTGTTTTCTTAAATTAACAGAGGGTTTGGAAGAAATCCATAGGTCAAAACTGAAAATAGGAAGAAATAAAAGAGTTAATTCTAGTGTTAAAACATTCATAAGAACAATACAAGAAAACTTCTCAGAGCAAAACACTACAAGAAAAGTCCATCTAAGGCTGGGCATGGTGGTACAGGAGCACTCAGCACTCAGGAGGCAGAAGCAGGTAGAGTTCAGTGAGTTCCAGAGCAGCCGGGGCTACATAGTTAGACTTTGACTAAAAAGGAGGGGGGGTAGGGGGGAGGCAGGCATATCAAAATATACCAGCATAAAAACTGACCTGTAGGTATGTTTTAAATTTTAAAGCACCCAAAGGATAAAACAAAGAAAAATATTAATGAACAGGCCAGATGACAGAATGGTATGATTATACTATATACTTTTTTGATGGGCAGATAGTACAACACCATCAAATTTATAGCAAAAAATCTATATGCTAAAATGTCACAGCTGCTCTCAAAAAATTTAGGCACCATGCATCTTTCCTCAGGATAATTCTAAAGGTATGTACTATAAAAGCAAGGAGTCAAAACAAGGACAAGAAAAACAAGAGTAGAAACAAGGAAAGAAAAACAAGAGATCCAGTCATGGAGGAAGTGACGGTGATATCCAGGGACAGGGCCCAGGCTGGGGTTGAAGGCTTCACTGCAAGTCAGGAGCACAATCAGGCTGGAATGAACCAGGGGACAAAACTTATATAGGGAGCTTCTAGGAAGAAAAACAAAACAATGATGTAATTCTGACACTTGAGAACATAGTGAGAGCAGTTACTGTCAGAAAAGCCAGGGACAAATTAGTGAGAGGAGAAACCCAACTCTTCCTGGATCCTTAGACCCTTTAATTCCATCACCTTGTTCTAAGAGAGGCTACACTATAAGGCAGTGAACAGATGCTGCTACCTCTAAGCTCAAGACTGTCATGCATTTATATAGAGCAATGAGAATAAATAAGTGCTGGCTTAGTATTGATTAAAAATGCTAGTGGTAATTTAGTGATGAATATGGTGCTGATTTAAAAAATAGTTATCAATAATGTCATTTTGAAAAAAATCAGCATTAAATCACTGAATTGTACTAGAATATTTGTTGAATTATATTTTTGTTAACAACTGAGTTGATTGCTCTTGCAGAGGACCCGGGTTTGATTTCCAACATCCACATGGCGGCTACGAACCATCCTTAACTCCAATCCAGGGGAATCTGAAGCCCACTTTTGACCTCTGCGGCATTGCACAACATGGATGCACTCACATACAAACAGGCAATATACTCATACACATAAAAAATAAAAATAATAAAAAATTTAAAAAAATATATATATCTTTTGGGGCGGTAGAGATGGCTCAGCGGTTAAGAGCACTAGCTACTCTTGCAGAGGACCTGGATTCGGTTTCCAGCACCCACATGGCAGCTAACAACTATCTGTAACTCCAGTTCTGAGGGCATTTCATCACATGGGTGTACTTACATACATGCAGGCAATTCATTCATATACATAAAATAAAAATAATAAAAAAAAATTTTTTTTTTAATGTGTCTTTTGAGCTGGGTGTGGTGGTATACACCTTTAATCCCAGCACTTGGGAGGCAGGGGTAGGTGAATTTCTGAGACTAAGACCAGCCTGGTCTATATAGTGAGTTCTAGGCCAGCCTGGTATAAGGGAGACCCTGTCTCAAAAAAAAAAAAAAAAGTGTCTTCTGCTCTTTTGCATATTATAATCCATAGTTTCTAGTGCTTTGTTTATTTCACTAAATGGGAAAGTCATCCTTAAATTTAATCTGGACTTCTCAGATATAAACAAATATATTTTTGAGAGTCTAAACGAATATACAAATCAAATTAGTTTTTAAAAAGTAGATCAGGACTGGAGAGCTGTCTCAACAGTTAAGAAAACTGGCTGCTCTTGCAGAGGACCTGGGTTTGGTTCCCAGCACCCACATGATGGCTAACAACCATCTGTAACTCCAGTTACAGGGGATCCAACACCCTATTCAGGTCTCTGTGGGCACTGCACAACATGGGTGCACTTACACACATGCAAGTGAAACAGTAAATACATAATAGAAATAAATAAATTAAAAAATTAGGTAGTACCAAGGGGGTTGTAGCTCAGTGGCCCCAACATAAAAAAAAATAAACAAACAAACAAACAAACAAACAAACAAACAAACAAACAAACAGGCCCTAGGTCTGATCAACTGTTCATTCAACATCTACCTACTGGATGTGCCAAGGCCTAGAAATATATATAAAGACAAATTAACAGATGCTGTATATACATGAATAAAATTTATTTTAATTAGTTATAACTTCAAGGAAGTTGAAATTGGTAGAAATTCAAAGGAAAAAAGCATTTCACCCCCTCAGCTGACTTGTGCCTATGGCTGGACAAGCCAGGACTTACCTGTAGTGTGGTGGGGGAAGCTGCTGGATGACATCATGGATTTTTATCAACCTTTCTTCATCTGTTGCTGCTGAAACAGCATCCTATAACATAGAGTAAAATAAACCAGTGGGCTTTGCTGGTACAAATCAAGAGGTCCTGATTTATAACCTCACTCTTAAGATTAATTTACTTTGCATTTTGATTCTACATGTCAAAGAAAACACAGCAGCAAGGAGATACACTGTGCAAAGAGTATGACCACTCAATTATAATTGTTAAAAAGCATGATGGTAGGCAGTATGGGTGATAAGTTAGTGGCTCAAAGCCAGAAATAAAAGAATGACAATGTGAAAACTGCAAAGACTCAGAGCATAATAATTACTGTATTCTTTTACGGAGTCCTTTTACTCACAGAACTAATTCTTGAATGAGACCAAATCAAACTTTGTATGATTTGAATAATAACACAGAAAAACTCTATAGAAGACTATGAGTCAAAAATGACCAGTACTCACAGAAAACTTCTCATATAGCTGGTAAGTGAGCAGAGGGTTTGGGAGTTCTCGGAAGTAGAGCTTACAGAGGGAACCCACAGAATGAATGTCTTGAACATAAGGCTCTTTTGTCAGGTCGGGGACATGCTCAGAATCAAATTCATGGCTAACCCAGAGAGAAAAGGACAAGACAAAATAACTTGATGAAGGGAAGAAAACACGTCATACAACCAGAAAGCAGGCAGTATCCCCAAATGTTCACCTCTGCTTCAAGTGAGGTGCTTTTTTCTTAAAATTATTGGGTATAACTAAGCTACATCTGGACTTCAGTAGTAACTGTATATACTATCATTAGATAGACATCTATGTAGAAATTAAGGGCACAGCTTTAATATTGAAATGGAAATAACTTCTAGCAACAAAGGTTCACCTTTACTTCAGTGAGTTGCTATGTAATATATGAAATATAATGATTTCTCCAAATCATTATATTTCATATATATTACATTTGGACTTTGATAGTAAATGAATATTTTATTATAACACAAGTATCTGTGTACATGGAAATTAAAGACATACCTTCAGTATTAAAATGGACAGTAACATCTGAAATCATACAAATGACAAGGAAAACTCCTAACTTCTAATGGTATGAATATCTAATATTTTGGCCACTCCAGAAACCAGGTTTGAGTGGCAACTGGCCATGAAGTAGGACTTCTACAAGTCATATGGCTCAGCAATGCTCTGCTGACACAGGGCAAGAAAGCCGAACGCAATAAAAAACAACTCCTAGCTGATGCCAAATTTCAAGACAATAAAATCTTGCACTATTGACATAAGTAAAATAAAAGTTGTCTTCAGCATACTGAGTCAGATTAAATGTACTCTCCAGAAGATGAATTACTATTAATCAACAGTTTAAATCTATCTACCCTCTACCTAGACAAGCAATATTTATGGGCAATGCCTTTGAGATTTACTGTGTCTGAAACTGTACTCATTTCTCACAACAAAGATTAGCTCTATAGTCAACTGAAGCATGCAAATTCTCATAGCATAACAACAGCTGCCATGCATGCAACCAGAAAAAGGAAAGGAGACTATCACATTGGGAACAGACTAGAATCCAAAGGATAAGAGAAAATATAATTGCTACTGTAGGTGTACAATGACAACACTACTGGTGTTTCAGAGAAGACACTGGAGAGGACGCAGAACAGCAACACATATGTGCTGGATAGCTTTAGTGTCAACTTGACACACCTGGGTTGAGGGAGCCTCAATCAGGGAATTGCCTCTATTGGACTGGCCTGTGGTCATGTCTGAGGGGCATCTTCTTGATGAGTGACGTGGGAGGGCCCAGCCCACTGTGGGTGGTGCCACCCCTGGGCAGGTGGGCCTGTGTTGCATAAGAAAGCAGGCTGAGCAGGAGCTGAGGGAGCAAGCCTGTAAGCAGCATTCCTCCATGGCCTGTGCTCCAGCTCCTGCCTCCAGGTTCCTGCCCTGAGTTCCTACCTTGGGCTCCCTGATGAACTGCGTGCGACCTGGGAGATGTAAGACAAATAAACCCTTTCCTCCCCAAGTTGGTACTGGTCAGAGTGTTTTGTCACAGCAATGAAGAACAAACTAAGACAACATACATCCTTGAGTCCACACTACAGAACTGGGGTCAAAGGTATTTCAAAAAGGATTTAGACTCAACCCGTTTAACCGAAAACCAAAGAATAATGCTGTTTTAATGAAATTCTCATTTTCATCCTTTCATTTTTATGTTTATCAGGAGATCATATTGAATTCACTAAAAATTGTCCAACATTCTATTTTTTAAATTTTTATTACATTTATCTGTGTGCACGTGCATGAGTGCACACACATACATGACACAACACACATGTGGAGGTCAAAGGCCCACTTTGGGTAATTGGTTCTCTTCTTCTACCATGTGGATCCCAGGGATTGAACTCATGTCACTAAGCTTGACAGCAAGCACCTTTACCTGCTGAGTGACCTTGGAAGCCCTTTTCCAACAGTTTAAAGGGATAAAATACAGTATTACTAAAGAGATTAATGTGATGGTTCTCTGACAGATAATGAAATGCTGCTTAGAAAATTATACACAGATAATATGAATACTGTTTCCTAGTTTATCTCAACCATGTTACTGAAAATTAAGATTATCAAAGTTACTGTTTTTAAAATAATTTCATTTTTATGAGTTAAATAATAATAAAAAAGAAAATGTCACTGGCAGTTTTACCGTAGTCTCTGTATATTGGAGGCAACTCCGGAGAGACGATATATTCCATCCACAATGCCATACCTCTCAATGAATGCTGTGCAGCTTTGAAGAACCTGGGGCACTGGAGAGAATTTTTAAAGACATAGATTAAATTATTAGTATTCAGTGGAACCAAAGTCACACACACAAAAAATCTTGATTCTCATAAGCAAAATAAAATTCATAGAGGGAAGTACATCAGTCCACTATATTAATAAAAAAAGAGGAAATAGATTTTTTAAAATTTTATTTATTTTTATTTTATGTGTATGTGTGTATTGCCTACATGTAGGTAAGTACATCTGTGTCATGCAATGCCCGCAGAGGTCAGAAGAGGCTGTTGGATCCCCTGGGATTGGAGTTATGGACAGTTGTTAGCTGCTACATGGGTGCTGGGATTTGAACCCGGGTCTTCTGTAAGAACCAGTATTCTTAACCACTGAGCCATCTCTCTAGCCCTAGAAATAGTTATTTAATGTCATGTTTAAACTAGGCAGCTACTTCTCCAGTAATCAAGCCTAGCTATGTCCACATATGGTTTGGACAGTCTCCTACAGCAGACTCATTTACATTAGGTGGCAGCAGAAAAATAGTTTAACCCTGGCACCATGACAGATCAAATGATTTTACAAAGTTAACTGCTTATCCCAACAACATATTATTACCTATAAGTGCTGCAATGTTTACTCCTAAACATGTTTATCTTCCAGTCAATGCTAATTCTAATTTTACCCAATGAGTAAAACACTATATATGCACACAATATATTTAAAGGTCAAAGCAATTTCAATTAGAAAAATCTTGTCACTTCCTGCCCATCTTTACATTAAGTTTACTGACATTTGGCTTGATATTATCCAGTCACCATAAAGGATACTTTTAAGGAAGGAAAAATTCTGTCTGTTAGCTCAGTGAACATACACAAAAGGACAGCTATTTCAGGGTCTATGATCTAGAACATAAATTTGAAAGTATATGATAAACTTTTGTAACCATTTAAATCTTTACAATAGCCAAGACTTAGCACTGTTCATTTTGTAATACATATTAATCAGTACACAAGATTTCTTAATGGTTGTTTTGTAAGTTTAAAAAAATCTCTGAAAAGCAATGCTTGGAGGGAATTATTTCATCTGTAAAGAGCTACTCACTAAGAGCAAAAGATCCAAAGAGGTAAATGAAGCTAAAGAACAATTCTGCCTACTGCATTTCACCTACAGTACATTATGTCATTCTTTTATTATAAAAGACTATCTTGGTTTTACCACCTTTTGCTGGAAGTCATGCAACCCATTTTAAAAATTCTATCAGATCTTTTATCTTACATCTAAAACTTGAAACTCTTTATTTGGGATTAAAAATAAAAAAGCAGTGGCAGAGGCTGGAGAGATGGCTCAGTGGTTAAGAGCACTGACTGCTCTTGCAGAGGACCCAGGTTCAAATCCCAAGCACCCACATGGCAGCTAACAACCATCCATCCATAACTCCAGTTCCAGGGGATCCGATGCCCTCTTCTGACTGCACGACACGGATGCACTTACATACATGCAGGCAAAACATTCATATACATAAAATAAAAATAAATAGGGGCTGGAGAGATGGCTCAGCAGTTAAGAGCACTGACTGCTCTTGCAGAGCACCTGGGTTCGATTCCCAGTGCCCACATGGCATCTATGAACCATCCTTAACTCCAGTTCCAAGGGAATCCAAAACCCTCTTCTGACCTCCGCGGCACTGCACGACACTGATGCACTCACATACATGCAGGCAACATGCTCATACACATAAAATAAAAATAATAAATAAAATAAAAAAATAAAGTTTTTAAAAAGGCAGTGGCAGACAGTATTGAGCACTTCATATATGCCAGGATTAGTCCTTACAATGTAGACTAAAAATACTTATCTATCTGTCTGTCTGTCTGTCTGTCTGTCCGTCCATCCATTTATTTATCTGCGTGTATGTATGTGTGTGTGAGGTCAGAGGAACTTGTGGGAGATGATTCTCTCCTTCTAGCATGTGGTTCTGAGGAACAAACTCAGGTCTTTAGGCTTGGCGACAAATGCCTTTACCTGCTAAGCCATCTCATCAGCCCTACAATACATGCTCTCTAATTCTCAAAGAAATTGTATGGGCAAAGTATTATCATTATTCCATTTTATAGAGATGAAACTGCATCTTCAGAAATGATATTTCACCCCGAGAAAAGGAGGAAACAGTGATGGCAATTCTAACTCAAGTGGTACAAGCACACAAAACCAACATGTTCTTTAACTATTGCAATATATTACTGATGCTTACAGTCACAATTTACACTTACTACCTTGTTTGTGTATTTTACAATTCTAGGGCAACCGAAATCTCACTCTTTACTACACAAACTAGCAAGTCTATGATTCTTTCATAAAACTATTTCTTCTCCCCATCCACTTTCATCATATAGGAAGCACTAGTCTATTGTTCTAATCCTGTTGTTCTAACCCAGTTAACTATCATTCTTAAGTCTTCACCAAACACCCACAAGTTAAGAAACTGTGTTCTACGCTCTCACAGAATGATATGACTTCCAAGTGTCATTTATTTGTTTATATGACATTACCCCTTCATAACTGTGAGCTCTTCCAGGGAGGAAAAAACAAAACAAAACAAAACAAAACAGGTTTCTTCCATTTTTGGTTATTCAACACTCAGGAGTGTTAACTGTCCTGATGAGACAAGGTACAAAAAAAAAAAAAAAAAAAAAAAAAAAAAAAAAGGTTTAACGTGCAGATGCCCCAAGAGCCAGAATTACTAACAGGGAGGGGACTTGGTTTTCATATGGAACTATATGTATTTTTGGCTGTGTACTTCTACCTCTAAAAAGTATTCCAAGAATTTTAGTAACAAGCAAGTGATATGTTTACATAGTAGAGATGAAGAGCAGGTAGTAGGGCTTTTGGATATTTTTGTGGGTTCTTTGAAATAAGCAATCTGTGTCTAAGTGGTATGCTAACTATGGAGCATCTTACAGGAGCTTGAGTCCCATTTCCAATATTGCTTCATCACTGATAACCTCAGTGCCTTCAGATTTTATTCTACCAACTAGAAATGGAATAAAATTTGGAGTTAAAAATTTCTGTCACCAGGGCCGGAGAGATGGCTTGGCAGTTAAGAACACTGGTTGTTCTTGCAGAAGACCCCAACTATCCATAACTCCAGTCCCAGGGGATCTGACAGCCTCTTCTGACCTCTATAGGCATTGTATGACATGGGTGCACTTACCTACATGCAGGCATTAGACATATACACATAAAATAAAAATAAATAAAATTAAAAAAGATTCTGTCACCTACTTTAAAGCAAATATATTAACTGATTATAGATATAATTAACACAATTACTTTAAAAGAAAAACCAGAACTCTAGTTCTTGTGTGTTGTACATTCATGCACGTGTGAATATGCGAGATAGAGTGTACATGTGGAGCCAACCCTCACCTTCCACCTTGTTTGAGATTGGGTCTCTCCTATTCCATGGCAGACAGCCAGGCTAGCTCCCCTACAAGCTCTAGGGATTTCCTGCCTTACCTTCCATTTCCCCAGCCTGGGGTCACAGACACTCATGCCATTCTTCAGGCTGGCTTTTACAGAGACTCTGGAGCTTCAAACTCAGGTCCTTATACTTGCACAGTACTTTTACTCACTGAGCCATCTCCCCAGTCTTTAGTTCTTTTTATTTTTTAAAGATGCTTTTCATGGGGCTGAGGAGATGGCTCAATTGGTAAAGTGCTTGCCACACACGTACAATGACATGAATTCAATCCCTAGCATGTATATAAAATTTTCGCACAGTGGTGTATACTTGTGATCCTAGTACTAGAGAGGTGGAGGACGAAAGGATCCTTGGAGCTTAGTGGTCAGTCAGTATAGCCTAGTCAGGGAGCTCCAGTTTCAGTGAGACTCTGTTTCAAAAAATTAGGTGGAGAGCAATTGAGGAAGGCATCTAACATCAACCTCTAACCTCTGACCTACACACACACACACATACACACACACACACACACACACACA
>NW_008345054.1:1824642-1839172 GCF_000622305.1 Nannospalax galili
ATAATATACGTTCCAAATTATCGTGTTATTACCCTGGTACACAGGGATTGGCTCTGAAAGAAATCTATTCAAGCACAGGATTTTAGTCCCATATCCTACTTTCTCCAGGAATCTATAGCATTTTCATAAAAATAAGCTGTTGTACCTGGAAAAGTATAGGTGACTTTCACTAGATTTTTTTTTTTTTTTTTTGAGACAGGGTCTCCTTGTAGCCCCAGCTGGCCTGGAACTTGCTATGTAGACCAGGCTGGCCTTAAACTCACAGAGATCCACCTGCTTCTGCCTCCTGAGTGCTGGGAATAAAGGCATGCACCACCATGCCCCACCCTTCACTAGAGGTTTATATCAAGTTACAGTGAGTTAATATCTGTTTATATTCTCCCAAATAAGTAGGAAAACTTTGAAATGATCATGAGGGGATTTTTGCTGATAACAGGGCCAAGTCGCTGCAGACATATGTTAAGAAAAACAGTAAGATTATGTATTTACATTTATGCCTTCTCAGTCAAAGGACTGAATGTCTATAAAACAATAAGGTTTCCCATTACTAAATAATTGTTGGCACTTACAACTTTAAGATAAATGACATGCTAAAAGAGAAAAAGCATAAAATTTAATTCTGAAGAAAGGAGCAGAGACAGAAAATAAGAAAACATGGTTTTGTTACTAAGTTGTAAGAAAGCAGAGAATTCAACACTATACCTGAGGGAAAAAAATCCTAGTTAAAGAGTTACTTTATTAGGTTCCCCAACACTAACAATCAAATGCACACAAAATAATGACAGCTAAAATATAACAGCAGAAACCTTCAAAATGACCCATCCAAAATAAGATAGCTTCAAGAATAACTCACAATTATTCTAAATACATTTCTGGTCTACTTCAACAGTTTATATTTTTCATATGGCCAAACAATAATAGAATTTTTAAAATGTTGAAATTAGACTGATGATCCTTAAAGTTTAGAATTATTGCTAAAAGAGTAAAACTTAAAATTACAACGAAAACTGATCCTTGGCTTTTCCTGACAGTTTGCTTCCATTTCTGCTCTCTTCACTCACTCACTTACTCAACCACTGACCAATTAATTATTTATGAAGTTGCTTTCATCTGTGGGCACCATGAAGGCACTGTAGACGCTAATGAAAAGCCCAGTCCATCTCTAGGAAGGTGGCTTCTGGGCACTGACACCATAGTACAGTGCACTTATGACAAGAACCATGATTCTTGGTTAGGAAAATATACTTACCTAAAGGATTAATTTCAGGAGTGATTTCTTTCTATTATGCTCTATTATAAAATCCTCACCCACAATGGTTTAAAAATGACTCTTGGAGCTGGAGAGATGGCTCAGTGGTTAAGAGCACTGGCTGCTCTTGCAGAGGACCCAGATTTCAATTCCAGCACCCACATGGCGGCTATCAACCATCCATAACCTCTGTTCCAGGGGATCTGATGCCTTCTTCTGGCCTCCACAGACATTACATACACACAGGCAATACACTCATACACATAAAAAATTAAAATAAATATTTTTTAAAAAATAAGTACCCCTGAAAAAAGAGATTAATAACTGCAAACACAGAAACAGGTAGTCAACAGTTTCTTCTCTTTAGATTTTAGCACTTACATGTTTTTTTTTTTTCTTGAGATAGGGTCTCATGTAGTCAAAGCTGGCCTTGAATTTATTATGTAGCCAAGGATGACCCTGAACTTCTGATCCTCCTAAGTCGACCTCCCAAGTACCAGGATTACAAATATGTGCCAGCATGCTTGATTTATGAGGTGATAGGGATGAAACATTAGGGAACTGTGCATACTGGGCGAGCACTCAACCTACTGAGCTGCATCCTCGCCCAAGTACTTTTATTTTGTATCAAACATAATCTTACTTATTTTCTACAAAGTCCTTGTGATTTCTATTAGCAATTTCACTTCAAACTTTAAGGAAATTCTGTTTTAAATATGCACAACAGGGGCTGGAGAGATGGCTCAGTTGTTAAGAACACTGACTGTTCTTGCAGAAGACCTGGGTTCAAATCCCAGTACCCACATGGCAGCTAACAACTGTCTATAACTCCAGTTCCAGGGGATCTGACAGCCTCTTCTGTCCTCCGCGGGCATTGCACGACATGGGTGCACTTACCTACATGCAGGCAATACACACATACACATAAAATAAAAATAAATAAAATTAAAAAGAATAAATATGCACAATAAAGCCTTCATGAAAAAAAAAAAACCTGTGATATCTACAAGCTTTGTTCCACTTGACCAGATTTTTATAATCAGAGAATACATAAACACTATAGTTAAACCTTTTATTTGTCAAAAAGAAATGTTATGTTGGCATCTGTCCTCACCAATCACTCACTCATACTTAAAAAAATAATAAAAAAAGGAATAATACCCCCAAACTCTAAGATTCAAGCAAAACCTGCTGAATCGATGCTGCAAAGCTGGGGAGATGACAGAACAGGAGGCAAAGGTTTGCTCATGCCAATGATCTCACCTATGCAAGGTTGCATAAAAGACAAAAAAACGAAGAAAAAAATTGATTTCTACAATTAAGGATGTTCAAGTAAATGACAAATCTGTATAATCTTGCACAAAATATAATGCTGGCAGATTTTTAAAGTACTACTTGTAAAAAATAACTGTGATGCAATCCTTTAATGAACTCAAATTTTATGAACAGTGCGATAGCTGTAGTTCTGTACGATTATCCCGAGTGAACCCTGCCATCAGGGACCACAAAATAAAGAATAAACAGAAAACTAGCCTGTCAGGCTCAGACATGATTTCTTTCTTACAACACTATATGTAGGAGAAACAGGTTAAGTTTGTCAGTTGCTCTAACAGGGAGGTGCTCAAAAGTAGAAAGTGTAACAGGATAATCCTCTATAAAGTTGATTATTCACTGGAAAGCAATTCAGGGAATGAGTCACTTAGTAAAACAATACTCTGATACAAGCCTCCCTCTCAGTCAAATATGTGGTAAAAATATACATGTTTATGGTAAAGACTCTACAGCCATGCTTTGCTAATGACAGGAACATATGCTCATATATGCACCCTTAGGTGATTTCACTGTGCCAACACCAAGAGTGTGTACTCACACAAACCTAGATAATGTGGCCTACTCCATGACTAAGCTATATGGCATAGCCCATTGTGCTAAGTACAAACCTGGCAGCACGTTACCGTTCTCAATACTGTAGATTATCATAAACCAATAGTAAATACCTGTATCCTTAAACACATCAATGGAAGAGAAAAATATAAAATATAAAACATGGTACACCTGTAAAGGCCATTTAGCATGAATGAACCTTCCAGGACTGGAACTGCTCTGGGCACATTAGTGAGCAGGAAGGAATGTGAGGGTGCAGGGCAGTGCTGTGCACTGCTGCAGTCTATGAAAACAGTGTACAGCTGCACTAAGTTCATTAAAAACATTTTCCTTAATAAATTAATCTCAGTTACATAACTTTTTATTTTATGAGTTTATTTTTATTTTTTATTTTTTTGACTCTTGTAATCAAGAGCTAAAAACACACTGTACAATTGTACATGGATATTTTCTTCCTTTATGTTCAAACTTTTCTCTATATTTCTAATTACTTATTTTACCTTTTCAATTTTCCTGTTAAAAATATAGACATAGGGGCCTGGAGAGATGGTTCAGGGTTAAGAAGACTTGCTGCTCTTACAGAGGACCCAGACTCCATTTCCAGCACCCACATGGTGGATAGTAACTGTCCTTAACTCAAAGTCTAGGGGACCTGATGCCCTCTTCTGGCCTCCAAAGGCACTGCAGGCATGTGGCACATTTATATACATGCAGGCAGAACACTAATATACATAATTTTAAAAAACGAAGACATAAACACCTGTTAGCCTAGCCTGACACAGGGTAAGGATTCTCATTATTACTACCTCCCACCTGTCATCTTGACACACTGGAAGATCCTCAGTGGCAATGGTGGTTCACAGAGCTGTCACTTTTGATGACAATGCTTTCTGGGATCTCCAGAGGACCTGACAAGGCTATCCATGGAGAGCTGTTTACTAGTGTCCATAATAAGCTGTCGAGTTTACTTCTCTTATTCTATCATAGGTTTGCTGCTGATAGGCAGGTGATGCCATGGCAGGCCTCTCTGTTAAAGAAACCTTCTGATGTTGGGGGTCCACTGATTCATACCTTTTAAGGAGCTAGCTGAGGGCTACAAAAACGTCTACTACATGTCTCAATTTCCTGGAAGGCTGGTTCTTCTGTAGTGTTACCTTTACTCTTGTCTCTTCTTCAACTATGCATTTCTGATTCCATTCTAGTAATTCCTCTTTCATCAGTCCCTCAGGAACATCTCTAGGAGCTGCGTGCTGTCCTTACCCACAACCAGAGTAAAGGCATCTGCCATCTCCCCCTCAGCCTTGCTGATTTTCACATTCCCACCTTGGCAAATCTTCTGACCTTTTTGCAGGTCTTCCAGATGCCATTCATAATGTGCTTTGGTAATATGATGCCCAAGCAAGACTCTGAATGTAGTCATCATGCTGCAATCTGACCAGAACTCTTATCAGTCTTAGCACAAGTTGGCCTTAGGTAGTGTATGAACTCCTTACTTATCAAAGAGCTGGTGTTTGGGAGGAAAAAAAAAACATCATGTTGCTAGGAGGATAAAGATTATCAATAAAGGAGGAAGTGTAGAAACATTACCAACAACAAGCAACATCTTACAGTGTGTAATTCTTTCAACAGTACCTGCATTTTACTAGCACAGCACTTTGTGAGGTACTTTACATGAGGAGCTGGAGACTCCTGACTTGCAGACCCTGCACCCCACTGTTGGTACATGCTTACTCACATACCTGAAGGCCCCTGGTTCACTCTGCCAGGTGACAAAAGGTTTCAGTTTGTAGCCTAAGCAAAGCAATAGTCCTGTCCTTAAAAGTTGTGATACCTGGCATTGCCTTGGCCTGTCCATAGAGGAAGGTCACTTCAGGAATCTGTTTATAGAACAGGGAGATTTTCCTCATGTTGTACATCTTCTTTGGCAAGTAGTTTTCCTCATAATCAGCTTATCTAGTTTCCCAAATTCTTCAGCTACCTCCACATAAACTCTCAGATGCATCACTCACTTTCACATTATAGAATGAGTAATGACTCTTGAATTGCTTATAGCAAACAGAACTAAAGTGAAATCAATACCCCCAGAGGGGCAGGCCCTAGGCTTTCCTGTCAATATTGGGGGAAAAAAAATACTGCTTTGGAATGTGCTTCTCTGTCTAGTCCTCAATCCAGGTAAGAGCCTCTCAAATTTTTAAAAGATTTGTTTTGTTTTTTTTTATTTATCTGCATGCATCTCTATCTATGTGAG
This sequence comes from Nannospalax galili, assembly GCF_000622305.1. NCBI lineage: Eukaryota > Metazoa > Chordata > Mammalia > Rodentia > Spalacidae > Nannospalax > Nannospalax galili. Next base: position 1,830,024 of record NW_008345054.1, read on the forward strand.
TAAATGCCATATGTGTGTGCCAGTGCCCATGGTGGCCAAAATCAGATGCCTCAGAGCTGAAGTTCTAGGAGGTTGTGAGCCACCTGACATGGGTATTAGAAACTGAACCCTCACCCTCTGGAAGAGCAGTACATGTTCTTAACCACTAAGCCATCTCTCCAGCCCTGGGTCTTCTCAATTTTTGTTAGTCTTATTGTCTATAATGCAAAGCTATCTTTTAAAAATTAATTTATTCTTTCACAACTTGACATATGTAGATAAGAAATAGTCATATAAAGTACTTTGATCATATTCCCCCCACTGGTGCTCTCCTAGCCCTTTCCTCCTCCCATCAAACCTTTCTTCTTCTCAACCATTTGCCACATACTTTCTTTTCATTCCTTTAATTTTTAGTTTTGTAACATACAACCATACAATGTACTTTGAACATATTCTCCCCCTGCTTTTCACCCTAATTCCTCACAGATCCACCCCTACATGCTTTCAACTTCATGCCCTCTTTTCTAAAAATTATTATTTAATATTTTATTCATTATTTTTATTATACATGTGAGTGTATTGCCTGCATGTAGGTAGGTGTACCAGTGTCATGCAGTGTCTGCGGAGGTCATGTGAGGACACTGTATCCCCTGGAACTGAAGTTATATGCAGTTGTTAGCCACCATGTGGGTGCTGTGATTTGAACCCGGGTCCTCTGCAAGAACAGCCAGTGCTCTTAACCAATGAGCCATCTCTCCAGCCCAAAAAATTATTTTTTGAGTGTTTCATACATGAGTATTGTATATGCTTTATTTCTACTCCTCTCAGTCCCCCTCCAACTCCTTCCATGGTCCCCCAACTCCATCACCATTTATTGTCCTCTTTATCTACATTGCAACCTCTATACCTAAGGCTCAGGAAACATCAGAGACGAGGGGGCTAGAAGAATGTAAGAGGCAGAGAGAAAAGACACCTGCTACTAGTTAATGCATTCTAGGCATAATAGGAAAGCTACACCAATGACATAGCCGCTGTATGGTAATCTAATAAGACTATATAATGACAAAACCAGCTGACATGCCAAGGTGGATGGGGGAAATCTCAAGGGGTCCCACCTCAAGATAAAGAGCTATAGGCAATGAAGGAATGCTGAGGGAAGGAGAATCAGTTTTCTCCAGGGACTAGCTACCTGAGAGGTAATCCGAAGTGGACAGTCCTAAACACAGGTACACATGAGAACTTCTAAATGGACTCAGTGCATTATACATATGTATATTTTAACTGTATGTACCTGGTACAAAAATAATCCCTTCCTACTTTCATGTCTTTTTCTGTGTGTTTGTAGCCCATTCCATTTAATTAGGGTTGTCTACTTGAGCATAGGTGGGGCTTATTTACTTGAGCAAGGTGACTACTTACCAATGGATACACCATTGAGGAATATAACATTCCCTTTCCCAGCAATCATTAATTGCCTATAGTTCGGTGGATGGAGGGGGACCTTTATGATGGACCTAGTCTTACACAGATCTTATATAAGCAGCCACTGTCACTGTGAGTTCATGAGCACAACAATCATCTATGTCCAAAGACAGTGCTTCCCAGCACTCCTTCCCATCTTTTGGCTCTTATAGTCTCTTTGCTCCCCTCTTCAATGATAGTCCCTGAGCCTTGGAGACGATGTAGATGCCCTCCTTAGAGCTAAGTGCTCAATGGTCATTTATTCTCAGCACTTTGACCAGTTATGAGTCTTTAATAAACCAGATCTCTTAAGAGTTACTATCATTTCCTTATTGTTCAAGACCAGAGCTATGATGGATTGGGCATGCCTGACAAGCAATAACCATCAGTGACTGACCTACCTGTGTATTAAACACAAGAGAAAAATAATCCAGTCGAGAAACAGAGCAAATGCAAGACATGTAAGGCTACTGCTAGCATAGTATAAAATGCCATAGTAACTCTTAGACATTAATATACTCTAAAATAACAACAAAAGCATATTACATAACATATGAAAATGTCATAATGAAGCATATAATTTTCTATAATAAAAATGTTCTTATTTTTAAATAGTATAGTAATTACATAAACTAGCAATACCATTATTCATTTGCATTATCAAGAATATGTACGTAGTCAAGCATGGTGGGTCAAACTTGTAATCCCAGGATTCAAGAGGCGAGGGCAAAAGGATCTTCCATAGTCAACTTGGTCTACATAGGGAGTTGCAGACCAGCCAGGGTTACACAGCAGACCCTGTCTCAAAAAGCAAACATTTACACTAATAATTAAATTGTGTAGGTTACACTTTTATACCACAATCATCATAGTAGGTCTGTGTACAGTAATACTGTCATAAACACATAAGGGATGTGCTGCCCTAGGCTCTTTGTTTGTGGGACAAGGTGAGCAATTTGAACTCAGGACCTGGGATCTCCAGTCCTGTATGAGAATTTTTTTTGAAGCCTACAGCACCATTAATTAACAGGAATTTTTAGCCAAACTGTAACCTTGTAATGCCACTGTCATATACACAATCCATCAACACATCATTATGTGGCACATGGCTATAACTTAAAATTTAAATGAAAGAAAAGTGATCATAGGTACAAAATTTATAATATTATATAGTTATATCTGTTTTTATTTTATGCATATTTCTCATATCTTCCCAGTTACATATAAAATATTTGAATACCATATTCCTCATGATTATTTTGTTTTAATTTAGAGTTTAAAATATTATACAAAATGTACATTTAATTCTAATTCTTTTAATTTAGACTTTAAAAGAGTTTATATGTGTATATAACATATATTCATATGGTATAACTGTAGTTATATATTATGTAACAAATATGTGAAGTTCTGAATTTTAGAAGGTTCCTTACATGCTTAAATACAATCTCGATATTAAAAAATAGCTTCCTGTCCTGATTAAAATTTTAGAAGTAAAACCTCAAGCCCCTTTTTTCTGTTCATTCATTTATCCAACCACTAAGTACCTGACTCAAAAAGTAAAGAGAAATAAAAGCTAGGAGACTGATTTTAGTATTTTATACTCTTAACATCACACCTGGCATATTTTTTTATTTCCACAAAGAGTATTAAATACATGTTTTAGGACATGAGCAAAGAACCTGGCTAAGAAGTTATCTGGACAACAAAACCCAGAGAGTAATGATGCTGCTATACCCTTTGTATGCATGCCATGTGCTTCCCTGGTGTCTGTGTGTGTGTGTGCCATGGGCTTCCCTTGTATGTGTGCCATGGATTTCCCTTGTGTGCATTCCATGGGCTTCCTAAGGGTCAGAAGCAACTCTGGGCAAAGCACATCCTAAATCTCAGCTCCCTTCAGAACTGAGGTAGTTGCTGAAAGCTCAGTGCCAAGAGGAGAATTAAGTTGAAGCAGATACCATTCACCTCATGTCCCCCAATAATTGATAACAGAAAACCAATACAAACAGGTCAGGAACTGATATCATATATAAATTATAAATTTAACCTTTACCTTCGAAACCAGAATTCAGAAGGTGCTCCCCCAGGTCACAACCAAATACTCTTTCTTTCAAGATTCCCCGCTGCTTTAGCTTCTGTTTTGTTGGACGCGACTTCATGAATGTTCTTAAGAAAGTAATGAGCTTGCCGTGCTTTTTAGACACTAAAAAATAATGATAAAGTAATATCTTAGTTGTGGTGAGAGATTATATTTTACTTAGCATGCAAAGAAACCAATCAGCCCTCTTTATACTTTTTACACTGGGACAGGTCTCACTAGGTTGCTCAGGTGGCCTTGAACTTGCTCTGTAGCCCAGGCAGGCCTTGAACTTTTAATGATATTTAGCCTCTCAAGTACCTAAGACAGACCTGTATCAACAGGCCTGCTTAAAATGCTTTTCTTTTTAAAAGGATGTTTAATTTTTGCATCATCCTTGTCTCATCTAGATGACACATCTCAAAGATGACACTTCTTGGTGCTCTGCTCTTATACTCTTTCTGCTTCTGCTGTGTTTCCCTGAGCCTTAGGTGTGGGGGTTGTATTATAGATGTACCAACTGGGGCTTGGCATCCCATGGCCACTTATTCTCTACATAAAATATGCTTGTCAACCTAATGGCAATAAAAATACACCCCCTCCAAATGTTCCATAATATTCATCTATAATATTAACTAAATACATCATCTTAAATTCTCTGCAGATCATGGCAAAAGATAAAAAATTAGCATTTGGAGAAAACAACTCCTTTGGTTGATATATTAGAAAGACAACAGTGATAGAATCTGAAGCAAACAAATTCCTAGAATAGTGACTTCTCCTAAGAAATTCAGCCTGCAGGGAGTAACCCTAAAAATCAACACACAGTAAATACCAGAGATCAGCTGTAAAACTGAAGACTTTCATGTGGCTTCCTCCTACTCTGTTCATACATGATTCCTAGAGTCTGACTGAATCTTACTATGGATTATTGAGTAAATCCAAATCTGATTATCTCCTGAACAAATAAAGACTACTAAGGGAACTCTTAGCCTAGAGCAATTTGAGGCCTGGATGTGCCACTAGATGGGCCACTCTAGACTACATCAGATACTGGCTATTCATTTGTTTTTCAGATCATTTGTAGAAAGAAGCACCTTTTCTATAGACTGTAATGTGATCAGCTGTTCTGGCCTGAGGCTTCTGGAGACACTGGGCTTCTTTTGTTAAGACCAGGAAAAGTCCTGGGCAAACTAGGGCACAAAAGTTACTCTACACTGTACAGATTCAATGGAAAATCTCTTTTCCATACCAAATGTTTAAAATTTACTTAGACTCATCAAAATAATTTTGGTGCCGTCTTTGATGTAATCTGAAACTATGCATACACTATAAGCTGTTATACCAGAAATTCCTTAGTGTAAAAGTACATGGCATGCTCTTATCTACTGGTGAGAGATTTATAGTGTACTTTACTTCAGAGCCTGTTACATAGACTGAAATATTAGTAAAGTATGAATTTTATTCTCTCTTAGTGACTATGTTTGTCTGTTAAGAATCTTTAAAAAGATTAAAGCTGGGTGTGGTGGCACATTCCTTTAATACCAGCAGAGGTAGGTGGATCTCTGTGAGATCAAGGCCAGCCTGGCCTACATAGAGAGTTACAGGTCAGCTGGGAGACCCTGTCTCCAAAAACAAAAACAAAAACAAAAGAATCTTTGTTAAAAAGCAGCCATAAAGCCAGGTATGGTGGTGTTGAGGCAAGCCTGGTCTGCATAGTGAATTCTAAGTCAGCCATGAATACAGAGTGAGACCTTGTCTTTTTTTTTAAAAAAAAAAAAAAAAAAAGGCAGCCATCATACCATTTCTGTTCATTTTCACATGAGCTTTTAACTAACTTTGGCAAGTCCTTCTCCCTAAATATGGTTGACTTGCAATAAGTTAACATTAATACAATAATTTGGAATATTACTACCTGGAAATAAAATACTTATCTTTTTTTTTTGTAATGAAAGGACATAAAGACATAATTCCGAGCTGGGCATGATGGAATACATGTGTATAATCCCAGCACTCAGGGGGCTGAGGGAGGAGGATCTTCAGTTTGAGGTTAGCCTAGGCTATAGTGAGACACCCTTCTCTCTCCCTCCCCACAACACCTCCCCCTCCACACACACAGGAAGAGTAGGACACAGTCTTCCTATCCATTTTACATATTTTGTTATGGATATTGCTAGGTATTTTACCTTTTTCCTGCCTTTTCTTCAATTATGGTCTCAACTAGTAATTACTGGTATACCAGAAAATAATTTCTTTAAAGATCAAGCGTGATTACTTACTAAACTCACAACCATTTAAAGAGGATTTGAATTTCTAGCCTTTATTTCTTTTTTTAATAGCTTATTATAACTGTACAAAATAATAGGTTTCATTATTTTTAGCCTTTTAGAATAGAATTGTGTGTGTGTGTGTGTGTGTGTGTGTCCAGTACGTGCAAATGTGTAAGCCAGAAAACAACCCTAGATGAAGCTATTCACTTTGTTTTCCTGAGACAGGGTCTCTCACTGGCCTGGAGCTCACCAATTAGGCTAGACTAGCTAGCCAAAATGCCCACATGTTATGCCACCGTTCTGCCCCAGTGCTGAGATTACAACTATGGTGCCCAGCTATTTAAAATGTGGATTCTGGAGACCAAACTCAGCTCTTCAAGCTTGCATGGCAAACACTTTACAGACTGAACTGTCTCCCCAGACAGATAGGAATAACTTCTCAATTCTCTTTCAGATTTTACTACCTGGCCAGTGCTTTTAAGATACGTGATTCTAGCAGGCATTCATACTCTGACACTGAATTTGAATATGAAAATAGTTACTGAATTTTACAACTGCAGATGATATATATGAAAAAATATTCTTTTGTGTCATAAAGGGTATATGTACAGATGCATGTGTACATGTGGAAGCAGAGGCTGATGTCAGATGTCGTCTCAGAGTTTCTTAATTAATTTGAAACTCAATGATTCAGCTAGATTGGCTGGCTAACTCCAGCTCATTGTCTCCTCATTCCCAGCCACGGGGTTACAGAGCTGCACCATTATGCCTAGCTTTTTTTTTAAAAAAAACCATGGATGCTAGGGATCCAAACTCAGATCCTCACAAGCACTTTACCTAATGAGTCATCTCCCAATCCCCCCAAATATTCTTTTTGTTATATATTTCCAAGAATGTTTTAAAGAAATGAGAATTCAATTTTAACTATTCTTCATTCAAGGACAAACGCGGGAGTGTTTTCTGTATCTCAGAAATGTTCTGTCTCCTAAGACTATAATGGGGGAACAAGAGAGACAAGTCCTTGCTGTCAGAGCTTAGTCAGAGAAGACAGAAAATCAACAATCAGCAAAAATAAGTCAGCATTTAGTTTATACTTAGTCACTGAAAGTAACTGAATGTTGATATTTACTCATCATTTATAATTCATAACACTCTAAGGAAAATGCTATTGTCTCCAATTTTATTTTAATTAATTAAATTTTATTTATTATTGTTTGTTTCTGTGTGTACCACAGTAACTTTTTTATGGGTTCCAGAACTTGAACTCAGATTGAAAGGTTTATAAGACAAGAGCTTTTACTCACTGAGCAATCTCACTGGCCATGTTACCTCCAATATTTGATGAAGAAACTGAGACACAAAGTGCTAAGTTAACATCAAATAATTAGAATGCAAAATCAGGCCATAAGTCCAGGCTCTTAGCTTCAAATGATACTATCTAAACGAACACAGCAAGGCAATGTCAGATTGTTTTTAGTATTCAATAAGGACATAGGACAAAGTAAACATGACCCCAGGGGAACACAACTTCATCAGACAGCAGAGTCAGGGATAGCTGCTCCGAGGGGGGGTTGTATCAGAGCTGGAGATATGAGAAAAGTGAGCCAGGAGGACAAGAGTATGCAGTGTGGCTAGAGATGTCAGGCCATAAAAGAGACTGGATTTTACATTAATGGAACACACTGAACAGTTTAACTTAGATGATTTTCAAAAATAACCCAATATGCATGTCAGAAATTTCAAAATCCCCAGGACTTTAAGACCCAGATTAATCCCAACTCATTAATAGAAGGGGACATCAATACCCTACTGTCTCCATTAGATAGGTCAACAGGGTAGAGAGTTATCAGAGAAACATCTGAATTAAACAATACCATATATCAAATGGACTTAACAGACATCTACCGAGTATTCCACCCAAGCACCAAAGGACATACTTTCTACTCAGCACCCCATGGAACCTTCTCCCAAATCGACCATATACTGGGGCACAAAACAAACTTCAACAAATACAAAAAGATTGAAATAATTTCATGAATTCTATCAGACCACAATGCAATAAGGCTCACAATCAACAACGGAAGAACCCCTAATCAACCACATGAACACATGGAGATTAAACAACACACTCCTAAATGATGAATTGGTCAAAAGAGAAATTAAGAAAGAAATAAAAGTATTCCAGGAACTAAATGAAACTGACAATACAACACAACAAAACCTCTGGGACATACTGAAAACAGTCCTTAGAGGCAAGTTTATAGCTCTAAGTGCCTACATCAAAAAATCAGAAAGAACACAAATAAATGACTTAACACTGCAACTCAAGACACTTGAAAAGCAACAACAAACAAAACCCAAACCCAGCAAACAGGTAGATATAAAAATTAGAGCAGCAAATAATAAAATCGAAACAAAGAAAACAAAGAATCAACGAAACCAAGAGCTGGTTCTTTGAAAAGATAAGCAAGATCAACAGACCGCTAGCCCAGTTAACCAAAAGAAAGAAAGAGCACCTCCAAATCAACAAAATCAGAGGTGAAAGGGGAACCATCAAAACAGATAACAGAATGATACAGAACATTATAAGAGAATGCTTTAAAAACCTATATGCTATTAAATTTGAAAACCTGAAAGAAATGGACAGATATCTAAAGGCATGGGAACCACCAAAACTAAACCAAGAAGAGATTAACAGCTTAAACAGACCCATAACACAAAAAGAAATTGAAACAGAAATACAAAACCTCCCGACTAAAAAAAGCCCAGGACCAGATGGATTTACAGCAGAATTCTATCAGACATTTAAAGAAGAGCTACATCTAATACTACTTAATCTATTCAAAAAGATAGGCATGGAGGGAGATATTCCAAATTCCTTCTATGAAGCCAGTATCACTCTCATACCAAAGCCAGGTAAAGAAACAACCAAAAAAGAAAACTATAGACCCATATCCTAATGAACATAGATGCAAAAATTCTCAAAAAGATACTTGCAAACCACATACAGACACACATCAAAAAGATCATCCACCATGATCAAGTTGGCTTTATCCCAGAGACGCAGGGAAAGTTCAATATACGTAAGCCAATAAATGTCATAATTCATATAAATGGGCTCAAAGACAAGAACTAAATAGTCATCTCAATAGATGCAGAGAAGGCCTTTGACAAAATTCAACATGCATTTATGTTCAAAGTCCTAGAGAGAATTGGACTGGAGGGAACATACCTCAACACAATTAAAGCCATATATAACAAACCCACAGTCAACATCATTCTAAATGGAGAAAAACTGGAAGCATTCCCATTGAAATCAGGAACCAGACAAGGCTGTCCACTATCTCCACTTCTCTTTAACA
>NW_008345054.1:1839246-1840456 GCF_000622305.1 Nannospalax galili
GTTAGAGTTAGGGATAGGTTTAAGGTTACTTTTAGGATTAGGGTTAGGGTTAGGTTCTGGATTAGGGTTAGGTTTAGGGTTTGGATTAGGCGAGGGTGAGAGTTAGGGGTAGGGTTACGGTGAGGGTGTAGGTAGAGTTAGGGTGAGGGTTAGTGTAGGGTTAGGGATTGGAGAGTTAGGGTTAGCTTTAGTGTGAGGGTTAGGGTTAGTTTTAGTGTTAGTGTTAGAGTGAGGGATATGGTTAGGGTTAGGGTTAGGGTTAGGGTTTGCATTTGCGTTAGGGTTAGGGTTAGGGTTAGTGTTAGGGTGAGAGTTAAGGATAGGGTTAGATTCAATGCAATGCCAATCAAAATCCCCATGACATTTTTCACAAAATTGGAAAAAAACATCCTAAGATCATATGGAAGCACTAAAGACCTTGGATAGCCAAAGCAACCCTGAGCACTAAGAGCAAAGCCGGGGTGGGGGGTTACTGTACCAGATTTTAAGCTGTATTACAGAGCTATAGTCATAAAAACAACACGGTACTGGCACAAAAATAGACCCATAGATCAATGGAACAAAATCGAAGACCCAAATATGAGTAAATGCAATTTCAGCCACCTGATATTTGACAAAGGGGCCAAGAATATTTACTGGAGGAAAGACAGCATATTCAGCAAATGGTGCTGACAAAACTGGATCTCCACCTATAGAAGAATGAATGAAACTAAACTCTATCTTTCACCCTGCACAAAAGTCAATTCCAAATGGATCAAAGACCTTAATGTAAAGCTTGAAACTCTGAAACTGTTAGAAGAAAACATTGGCAAAAACTTAAAAGATACAGGTGTAGGAAAGGATTTTCTAAACCAGGTATCAATTGCTCAGGAAACAAGGGCAAAAATTAAGAAAAGGGACCTCATTAAACTAAAAAGTCTCTGTACATCAAAGGAGGCAATCAGGGAAGTGAACAGAAAACCCACAGAATGGGAGAAAATCTTCACCAGGGACACATCTGACAGGTTTAATATCCAGAATATATAACGAACTCAAAAAACAGAATGAAGACAAGCAGTAACCCAATTAAAAGATGGGCTAAGGAGCTGAACAGAGAGTTCTCAAAAGAAGTAAAGATGGCTATGAAACATCTTAAAAAATGTTCAACATCACTAATAATTAGGGAAATGCAAATTAAAACCACTTTAAGATTTCACCTCACCATAGTCAG
>NW_008345054.1:1840697-1840982 GCF_000622305.1 Nannospalax galili
GCATTGTTTAATTCAGATGTCTCTCTGTTAACTCTCTGCCCTGTCGACCGATGTAATGGAGGCAGTGGAGTATTGAAGTCCCCTATTATTAATGATTTGGGATTACTCTGGGTCTTAAAGTCCTGTAGTACTGCTTTTACGAACAGTGTGTACCTGTTATACTAAGAGAGGGAACGACTCAGAAAAAAAAAATTGACATATGTTCTCCCTAATATGTGGATCCTAGAACCAAATGCCTGATAAGTGAGTATGTATCCAGACATAACTACAGGAACCAGGATAATG
>NW_008345054.1:1841252-1866233 GCF_000622305.1 Nannospalax galili
AGTCTGGCAGAAACCCACTTCCATATGTAAATAGAATGCCTCACAAAGTATCTAACAGACAAAGCTTTTACCACTACCCCCATGGTATAAATATCCCAGTCTTTCTCTCAATATCAGAGAGCTGGGTCGCAGAGCTGCTGAATCACTGAGAGCAGAGACACTTAATAAAGCTGTAACACAGACTAAGCCGAGTCTTGAGTCTTGTGTCTTGCTACCAGTGACCTAGCCTCTCCAGGGGGCGCACTCCTCCGTTACCAACTTGCGGACATCCTAGCTTTTGCCGTCCTTGTACTCTTCCCGCGTGGTCCAATGGCCAGTGGACCTCCCTTCCTGAGGAAAGTACACGGGTGAATTAAGGGCGGGATTTGGCTGGACAACGCTCCAGCAGCGGAGACTTTCAGCACGGAGCGGCGGACAGAGACGCGAGACCCGAAGCGGCGGAGAAGCCCGCCGTGCCATTCCCGGAGTGCGCCCAGCACGCGCGCTCACCTATATAAGGGAAGGGGGAAGGAAGGGTATACAAGGAACCTAGGGGATAAAGGGAAAGAAGGCGCTCAAGAGAGGACCATAGGAGAAGGGTATTATTAAGGGAGAGGGGAAAAATGGGGGCACCTTAATTGGGGAAATGATGATGGAGAGGTTAGACAATGTGAGAGATAAATAATGTTTAGCTAGTTTTAAAAGCCAGAGGGAACCATATTAGTCCAACAACTGACTGACAAATTATACATACCACATCAAGGAACATATGTCTAGGTAAGGTTTGTCTAAGAACAATTGGTCTTTGCCCAAGATTTATCTACATGGCACCCAGTAATTAAATGTACCAGACTGGTGGAACTAACTTGCAAGTGTTTAAAGCACTGTGTGAAAGAGAAGTGGAGATAGTGGACAGCCTTTTCTGGTTCCTGATTTCAATGGGAATGCTTCCAGTTTTTCTCCATTTAGAATGATGTTGGCTGTGGGTTTGTTATATATGGCTTTAATTATGTTGAGGTATGTTCCCTCCAGTCCAACTCCCTCTAGACTTTGAACATAAATGAATGTTGAATCATGAATATAATCTTAATGTTATTGTTTTAAAATTGTTTCTGATTACTCTAGGTTTTTTGTGTTTCATAAAAATATTAGAATCAGTTTTTCCATTTCTAAACAAAGGAAGCAGACAAAATTTTGATAGGGGGTGGATTGAAAAGAGAACAATTTGGAGAGAACTGACATCTTACAGTACTGAGTCTTCTAACCACCCAGTTCTTTATGTGCAAAAGTATTTTATACATTTTAGTGCTAGGAGCTTTCTTATCTTTTTATCAAATTTATCCTTATTTTGTGGTTTTTATGATATTGTAAATAGCATTATTTTATAATTTTAATATCAGTTGTTTGTTGTTAAGACTATTGAAATAAATTGGGATTTATTGTCAAATCCCAGAGCTTTATTCTTTTTTAAAAAATTATTTAATCACCACATACTTAGAAGAAGCATTTCATTACAACAGCATTGACATATTCAATAACAATCTCCTGAGCTAAGATGCATCTCTTTCAAAGTTGGCTGTAAGTTTTTAGGCTTACAGTTGAATTATTAGTTATACAATATTGTACTCAGTATAAACCCTATAAGACATAAAATTAAATGAGGTTTTAACCTTTAAAAAAGATCTCCATTTCATTATTAAAATACACAGTTTCATACAGAAAAAATCATTTTTACCACCGCTTTACTCTTAAAAAAAGGAAATCCCCAAATCCATCAATAAGAAATTGATTCAATAAACTATTTTACATCCACAGAGGATTACTGATTTGCTTTTACTTTTTTATTTTTTTAAAGAGAATCTCTATTACTGATGTGATATAAAAGAAAAACACAGATTTAACATATAAAAATAAGGAATGCATATATATCTCTCTCATACCAATTTATATACATGTATACATATATGTGTGTATATACATGTAAGGGTGGGGCTTGTTAATGAGTGCTAATTCTTACAAAATGAAACAAAGAAGCCAGGCATGGTAGCATATGCCTTTACTCTCAAGAGGAAAAGACAGGAAGGTTTCTGTGACATACAGGCCAGCCTGTTCTACACAGAGTTTTCCAGGTCAGCTGGGGTTACAGGAAGACCCTGTCTCAAAAAACAAAAACAAGAAACAATGAAAAGATAAATCAGAACTAATAAAAATGAACAAAAACTATGGGTGGGGAAAAAGTGGAGGAAAGAGACAGAAATAAAACTTTTAAAAACGTATTTTCCATATAATTTGGGCTTTGAATTACATTAATGTTCTTTCTACTGTTCAGGAATAAATTTAAAACATTAAAAAAAAATGTTGAAAATCACCAAAGCTGAATGCAGTGGCACACAAGAGGTAAAGCAGGAAGATTTGAGTTGGAGGTCAAAAATCAAAGACCTCCTGTCCATGTGGGGTTGAAGAAAGAAAAAATAAAAATAAAAATAAAAAAGAAAATATGTATTTGATAGTAGGAAGCTGGTACCAAGTCAACAGAGAGAATATATTTAAATAACTTATGAGCAGCAAACTTGTCTACATACTTAAAAAGGGCAAAAGAAGTGAAAAGTAATATTAAACTTCAACTGATTAACAACTGATAACAATATTGATTATAAAAAATATTATTAGAAGCAAAGATTTTCAATGTCAAAGAAAAAGAGAAATAATGACAAATAAAAGACACTAAGGGAAAAAAACCCATGGAATGTTAACTTGGCTTGAAAATGTCACCATGACCTCACAATTAAAGCACACATGTACTTCTAAACTCTATCCATTGGAAAGACTTAGCAGCCATGACATAAGACCTTTGCTCTAAGGAGCTGGAGAGATGGTTCGGTAGTCAAGAGCACTGGCTGCTCTTGCAGAGGACCTGGGTTCAGTTCCCAGTACCTACATAGGGGCTAACAACCATCTATAACTCCAGTTCTAGGGGATTTGATGCCCTCTTCTGACCTCTGTGGCACTGCATAACACAGGTGCACTTACATACATACACACATACACATAAAATAAAAATAATTTTTTTTAAAAGAGCTTTGCTCTTGGATCTGAATATCTGAATTGTCCCCTACTGATATAAATTCAGACTCCTTGGAGAAATGCCTGGCTGCAAACAAACAGCAGGCAATACATAAGGGAGGCAGAGCCCCAGAGAGACAGAATGAAAGGGGACCCACAGATAGGTGGCCTGTGCTGACGAGATAGGAGAGGTGGACCTGTGGCCAGATATGGTACTATTCAAACATTCAAGAAGATAACTTGATTGCAAAATATCAAATAAACAGAGGCCATAGCAACAGTCCTTGAAAGAAATGAAGAACATGTCAATTGGGGGCATAACTAACCAATTATCTCTCAAGATGAGATTGATTTGATGGGATTCCAAATTTTAACTAATAACAATGTTCAAGTTAATTATGTTCAAATTTGATGATCTAGCAACAGTTCCAAATATAAATGCCTGTTCCTATCAATTTATTCATTTAACCCCCCCCCCATTTTTTAGGTATTAAAATGGTTTAAAAGGGACTCACTTTGGATTTGGGAACTGTCTCCCCTCCCTCTGCCTTCCTGTCCGAAGTTACACCACTGAGAGGCAAAATCAGAGAATAAGCTCAACTCTTGTCAGTATACTTCTACTGAGGAAGGAAAAGTTTAGCTATAGATAGGTAAGTACTGACAAACCGATTCCTATGGAGAAGTACTGTAATGCAGAGGAGAGAGGCTATAAGGGTCAAGGTCCACCAAACACGCTGGATTAGAGACAATAAAATAGTAACAGCAGAATTTCACAGATAAGCGTGCAATAAATAAAAGTATAAAATGATACATAGACATAAGCAAATCACATATCCAAATTTCTTACTCTAGAATTAAAAATGCAACATGGGCCACAATGCTAACTTTCATGCTATTTAGCCATGATAGATTTTACATCTGTAATCTTTTTATAAAACTAAGACAAGCCTACCAGACCCGTCTTCCTGGCAGGTACAAGCTTTAGCAGTGACACACAACTTAATCTTGTCAAGGTAAATCTTTATGATACCAATTACCAGTTTATGAGGGAGATACTAAAAACATACATTTCCATAAAACACAGTGAACCTTGACATGCAGGTGGGACCCTGAGGTCTTTACTCAAATGGCAGTATTTCTCAAACAGTCCCAAAGTAGATGTGAGTTCTTGTATTTTACCTAGTGCTCTGTATTGTTTCTCAGAAATCTCCTAGACTAACTTAAGACAAGCCCAGGCTTGGGCTAATATCTGAGGGTGTAAAGGAGGGCTGATTTGTACCTAGAAGAAATGGTCTTAGCATTAAGTTTATTTGAATTAATACATCAAATTGTAATATCTAATAATAAATTGAGAAAGTCAAACAGGTAAGATGAGAGGTTGCTGGTGAGGAGATAATTTTTGTTATATAAAAATACATAATATACACATACATAATCTGTGGAGACTGCCCTGATTAACCTGAAGATATAAGCATGTATAATGCTTGTAATGTCTAAAGACCAGTGGTACTTCACATATTGTATACAATACTCTATCTTTTGCTCTGTTCTCAAATACAGATTAGACAGCCATTTGGTAGAAATTCAATAGTAGGGAATAAAAGCACAGGCCACGAGGTCACATGATACTTAGGCTGTCCTAGAACCTCTTTATACCTATCACTCTAAGTCTTGGCTATGTTCTCTAAAATATTTTACATTAAATAAGTATGAAAAGATGTGAATTTTTATTTGAAATTCCATAAATTTTCTTTTATTAAGTATAGCAGTAACTATTAACACCAGTGACTACAGAGGATTTTATCTAGAGCACTAATATTGACTTGATGGGGCAATACAAAATTCTTTTCTTCAAAGGAAGATCTAAAAAGCAAATTTTAAGAAAAAATTTTCTGACACAAAGGACCTGTTTGTATTGCACTAGTTTTAGCTTTAGCACTATTAAAAAGGCTAATATTTGCTTGGCTTTGTACTAAGTATTCAGAGTGCAGTTTCAGAACAAATTATCTAGAAAACATGACTGAAAAAATACAGGCCTGGGTATGAGAGCCCTGGAGACTCAGGAGCGAGGAACTGAGAGAAGTTACTGGAGCCTAGTGCAGGTACACTTACTTTGAAAATTGACTCAAAATTTTGAAGAGGGAAAAACAGAGACTACTCTCAACTCTGTCAGAACACTTCTGAGGAAGGAAAAGTTTAGCAGTAGATAGGTCAGTACTGACAAACCCATTCCTATGGAGAAGTACTGTAATGCAGAGGAGGAGAGAGACTATAAGGGTCAAGGTCCACCAAACATGCTGGATTAGAGACAATAAAATAATACCAACAGTATTTCACTATATGCAATGTATCCATCATCTAGGTTTTCCAAATCTCAACACTCTGCCATATTACTTTTCTATATTTATTTTTCCTTTCATAAATTAAAGCATCACAGTCGATACTCTACCGAATCCTATTTCCATTACACAAAGAATCTTTATCACACATCTGAAGCATTTCTCATCTGCACCCATGTTTTATACTACAACTAGTGTGTATAAGCAACACTGACAGGCATGCTATATGGTTTTAGAATTTTAGGAATGGAATCACATGATCAAACATTCAACATCATTATATAGTTTGAGATTTACATCTGGCTGCAGCTCAGGCCACTCATTTCCAACTCATTACAGTTTCCTGTGAGTATACTATCTCTATTTCCACTCTCCTCAGGCACACGGGGATAATTTATGATTTTAATTACTTTTGCACTGATTTTGGAATCACAGAATGCATTAAGTCCTCATTCTTCATGCCGTTGTCCTGTTTAGCTGTTAGATTTCTTTTGCCAATCTCATGAATACGAAACTGCATGTGACAATATACACTCTTGTGATGCTAGTTCAACAACCTCTGCTTCACTAGATTTTTTTGGGGGGGCGGTCTTTTTGAGACAGGGTCTCCCTACAGCCCCAGCTGTCCTGGAACTCACTATGTAGATCAGGCTGGCCTTGAACTCACAGAGATCCGCCTGTCTCTGCCTCCTGAGTGCTGGGATTAAAAGCGTGCGCCACCATTCAGTTTCCTCTTCAATGAAATAACTTACTTTTCATTAGGTTGCATTTTTTACTACTGCTAGGTAATAATTCTTTATGTTACCTGAAAATGAATCCTTTGTCAGTTGAATATGCTACTGATAAAAATCTTTATAGTCTATGGCTTGTTTTTTTACTGTACAAATTAAAACGTCTTTAGGTTTGGTTTCCATATTTCATGGTATTTTCTTAACCCCATCATAAACATATTGTCCTTATTGTCCTTATGTACACATAAAAATTCAGCCTTTCCACATATTTAGTTTTCTCTTTCATATGTATAATCAATTATCTTTAATTAAACAATCCTTTATTAATTCACTAAATTTTTAATTAATTTTATGGGAAAAATATATACAGTATGAAAATGGTTTGTGTGAGTTCTCTCCCTATCAATACCTTTAAATTTTTTTCTAGTACTTTATAAAGATGAGTCCCTCTGATTACTCTTGCAAATTGTCCTGTATTTTTAGCCCTGTACACTTTCATAGAAATTTTACAATCAGCCTGTCCAGCTGCAGAGTTAAAAACTTTTGGGAACGTCATTGAAGTTGCACTGGATCATTATAGATTATTTTGGAGAAAAATGAACTTCTCTGAACTATAATGTTGAGCCTTCTCAGCTGTGAACACAGTGCTTCTCTTCATTTATTTGAGATTCTTAAATGTCTTTCAATGAATTTTTCTAACTTTTTCCCCATAAAAGCCTCACATATTTTTGTTATTGTCTCAGGAACTTTGTCATTTTTGTTGCTATTATAAATAGCATCTGTTTTTGAAATTACATTCTATAGGAGCTGGACGATGGTTCATCAGTTACGAATACTTACAGCTGTTACACAGAAACTAGATTTGGTTCCCAGCACTCACATCACAAGACTTTCGACCACCTGTCACTCCAGTTTTGGAGCGACAATTCCAACACTCTCTGGCCTCTGAAGCACCTGCATGGCAAGTGGTCCACACAAACCCACACAGGCATACACACATACATAGAAATAAAAAATAAATGAATCTGTAAGAAATGACATTCTCTAATAATTTTACAACTAGTGTGCAGAAATATAATTCATACCGTGGGGAACAGCCAGGTTTTTAGGGTTCCAATCTTGCCTCTGTAGCTGCTAGCTATAAGACTGTGGATAAAGTAACAATTCCCCATCTAAGAAAAAGTTAAAAATATTAACTACTTAATAGAACTTTTGTCACAACTGACTGATTTAAAAGTGTAAAGAACTTAGTACTGGGGCAGAAAACCTTAAGGAATGTTATTATTTACCTTTGTTTAGCAACCATGCTGACCTCTGTTATTCTTGTAATTTGATTATAAACTATTCTGGATTAATATATCTAAGAATCCAGATTTGATTCATCCCTTCCAATGCTTTTCTTTCTTTTTATCCAGTATAATTATACTGGATCTCTTAAAAAAAGTCTTTAACTTGTTCCTGGCTTTAATCTGATTGTTTATATTGCACCATTTAAGAATAAAATTTGTTTGGGCTTTGGGATAAAAACTGTAAATGTAAAGAACTTCCCTATTCCAAATTTCTAAAATGGATAAAATGATTCAGGGATGACCTTTACCAGGTGGTTTCTCTGGGTCTCTAAAGTCAATTCTTTTGTTGTCCTGTTTTATTTTTAATTTTGGAATGTGGTAAATTAAATTTAAAACCCCTTTGAAAGCTTTGCATTACTTTTTTTCACATCCTTTTCAAGTAAATAAGTGCAAGAGGCTTGATGAAGGGGAGTAAGAATTTAAACATTTAAAGCTGCAATGCAAGGCAAAATTCCCTCTGAGAAACTGGAAGAAATGGAAGGCAAACAATAGGACTGAATTTCTAGTAAAGGAAGACATGTCAGAGGAATTCTAGAGGGCACTACTCTAGACAATTCTAGTCATGAGGAGATTATGACAGGTTGCTGATACCTTAAATGACAGCAAAGAAAAATGACAAGGATTTATATACAATCCTAAATAGTTACAAGGATACCGGCAAGAGATGCGAAACTCAACTTATTTTTAGCATGGAATATCATATAACCTTAAAGGATTCTTGGAAAACTGAAAAGGAAAACTTTTGAATCAGACTGGTCAGCACTTATAGGAGGAGGGAGATACTGATAAAAACAAAACTTGTATTTGCAAATAAATGGACTTGTAAGTTAGGCTGTGAGTCCCTGAATATTAACTCTACAAAGCTGAAAGAACATTTTCTAGACAGGTGAGCAAGATTCCAGTATGTGACTCAATATTAGTTAAAGGAATGGAACTAAAAGTAGTTCTAGAAAATGAAATACAGAATTTCTTAAAACTTTTTCTCTTTTGGGGGCTGGATAGATGGCTAGGCGGTTAGGAGCACTGACTGCTCTTACAGAGGACCTGGGTTCGATTCCCAGCACCTACATGGTGGCTACGAACCATCCTTAACTCCAGTTCCAGGGGAATCTGAAGCCCTCTTGACCTCTGTGGAATTGCACAACACAGGTGCACTCACACACATGCAGGCAATACGCTCATACACATAAATAAAAATAATAAAAAATACATATGATTTCTTTTTAAGATAAGATCTTGCCTTGTAGTCCAGGCTGCCTTAAACTCCAGATCCTCTGCCTCCTGAGTGTTGGGGTTACAAGCATATACCCTGATTTCTTCAATTTCATGAACACCCAACAAAAACACAGTAAAGGAGTTCCTTGCAAAGCAAACATAGGGATATGCCAAGACATTCCATCAATGACTCTATTCTTATCCTTGTAAATATGCTGGTCTATTAATTAGGTGGGACAGCTGTCCTTTCTCCAGCTTGCTGCATAGGCCAGCTCCTGGTCCTACAAAGGCAATATGAAGGAAAAGATAAACCCTAAACCAGTTATCAAATGATTATAGGATAACTAATGTTCACTGAATGCTTACTATATGCCAGGGTTTCCCAGGTATTTATGAATTTAATTTGTTTGTGTTAGCAACACATTCTAAATGATTTAAGTTAAAAATATGAGTTTTTAATCAGTGGACTTACACCCTTAGAAGTTTACATCAGAACAGGTATATTAAATAAAATATGATTATCTCCCTGTTACATGCTATGTAAAGACCCAAATGTAAAGGGGTTATGAGATTACTAGTATCTTATACCGTTCCTCTTTTCCACATAGCCAGAAATCATGACCAAGATAACCTAGTACCCATATTTCAATTCATTGATTTTAGTATAGTTGGTATTATCCTACTACATCTACCTAGTTTGCATGCAGTAAAAAATATACTGTCAGTAATTCTATTTCAATATTTTTAAATACATACTTGAGTCAATGACTCAGGAATTGAAAACTTTTATAGCTTTTCAATAATGTCAGATAAAGATTGAGTATTCCTTATCCAAAATGCTTGAAATCAGAAATGCTTTAGGTTTCAGATCCTTTCAGATTCTGATATATAGTTATCTCTGAATATCTGTGTTACATATATATCTGATATATAATCAGATAAAGAGAGCTAGAGATACAGAGAAAGGTGGGATCCAAGTCTAAATATAAAATTTACTTATGTTCCACATATGACACATACATAGTTTATAGGTACTTTTACATATTATTATTGTATATCTGAATTTTGACTGCAACTTGTCACATGAGGTCTGGTTTAGAATTTTCTACTTGTGGCATCATTTTGATTCTGAAAGGTTTAGATTTCTAAGCATTTCAGATTAGAGCTGTAAAACCTGTAGTATGATAAAGGTCAGCCCTTTGTTGGCTAGGTTAGTGAAAAAGAACTGGAAAATGGTCTACGTCCCTATTCCCTATTGGTAATTTGGGTAACCCCTTCAGAGTATGGCATGGTAAGAATATGAGGTAGGAATTGGCTAGGCAGTTAGGGTAAAAAGACCCCAAAGAAATGAAGCCAGTTTCTGGGCTAATAGTCAAGATGTCTTTGGGCCTGTTAGCAACACACTCTGTTCCAAAGGCCAAAAATATCAAAATGTCAAAAGTATTTGGGAGCTTGTATCTAATCCTTAAAAGATTTTAGGGTTACCTCTTCAGAGGGGGGAATGTTGGAGGGGAGGGAGTGGGCATGGATTTGATCAAAACACCTTATATGCATGTATGAAATTCTCAAAGTTTTTGTAAAAATTGAAAAAAAAAAGAATATGAAGATATGTTTTTAAAGCCAATTTGGCCTGATTACAGACAAGGAGGTTGGTTAATATAAGACCTTAGTTTAATGATACAATAAAGTGTTTAAGTAGGCAATATGAGTCTAGATTTCAATAAAAATACCAAGAAACCATGAAACACTCTGGGAAAGCATGAAGGTCTAATACCATTGGAAATTCTTAAGTCTATGGAAAGTATCTATGTTTAGAATAATTTATCGGGAACATTATGTAAAACATTTGGAAAGCTCCATCAAAAGAAAAAATTAAAAAAAGGTGTTCCAAATCATCTTGGGAAAAGGTAGGATAAGAATTTAAGATTAAAAAGTAACTATTAAAGGTTATTAAATAATGTCTAGTATATTGGGTTCAGTTCCCTTTAAATTATTATTATTATTATTTTTTTTT
This sequence comes from Nannospalax galili, assembly GCF_000622305.1. NCBI lineage: Eukaryota > Metazoa > Chordata > Mammalia > Rodentia > Spalacidae > Nannospalax > Nannospalax galili. Next base: position 1,851,943 of record NW_008345054.1, read on the forward strand.
GGCTACATGGAATCTTAAAATTGGAATGAGGAGTCTTTACATAACTAACTTATATAACACATGCAACTGTCTAGGACTTATGCATAAAACTGCACCACATAATTGTTAAAGACATTCACAGTTGATCATGCCATATGACACAGTACTATGTATTTCTTTGGTTTATTTATTTCCAAGCTCTTAGACAGTTGTACAATGTTATGATAATATGATTTTTGTTAATAAATTCCATGTACACTATAAAGATTAATTTTGATTTAGGCTTTAGGAAGTTACTGTAGTAAAAGAAAAAACAGGGTAAATTTTACCAGTAACTTTGGGATTCTGTACTTAATATTCAACCAAGTTAATATTCAAAAATCAAAATCCTTAACATCTTCTATAGGAACCACTGAAGTTAGGTTCTATTTTTGAAATCAGGAATACAACAGCTGTTCAGCTTTGGATTTCACCACCTCATTCCCTAAGTATACATACAAAAATTCTTTAGGTAAGCTGAGACTCAAAAAAATTTTAAAATGCTGTTGATGTTATTGTGGAACAAGAAACAGAAGTACTTTTGATCAATAAATCATTAGCAATATTGGAAGTAAGAAATGACACAGCTCCGTAACTGGTGCAGGTAACAGCTGCAAGAGAATGCCATAAAGTACATAACTGGGACCAGCCTAGGAATGAGGCCCTGGAGCTGCACAGCTCTAACAGTGATAGCTGACATTCCTCCTCAAAGGGAGGAAACCAGGTATCCCAGGAATGCTAGGTTTATTAGAAGCTGAATTTAAATTGGCACTGACAGTAATGGCTCTCCCTTGTAAGAGCAAGAACTTTACTGACAGTTATATAATGAGCTCCCATTTCCTGGTGAGGGAGAAGAGAAGCCATTTCAAAGGCATTGCTGAAAACATCAATGATAGCAAAGGCTCTGGAAAATAAATCATCAGTAAATTTAAAAAGCACATTTTTCAGGCACAGAAGAAGAAAGACAATTCAATTGAAAAAAGATAAGCAGAAAACAGGCAACCAACTTCTCCACACCTAGCACAGCTTATCCTCTGCACACCGAGTGCAGCTCATCTGTATGGCATGCGAAAGCATCTGGATATTGAGATAAAACTGCAAAGCAGGACCAGGCTGCTGTCTTTCCTGGGAGGCACAGGGCACAGTTAGTGTTGGGCTGGCAGAAGCGCCACCTTTGAAACTCATGTTCCTTGGGAAATGTCATAAGGTTAAGACAAGGCTCTTATTTTCAACATTACATATTAAAGCTCTTGTTTATACTTTTCCAGAAAGCTACGGATTCCTGTAAGAAATATCAAAGAGACTCAAATTTAGATTGTGTGACTTTTGGCTGATAAAGCACTCTCTCCTGATCACAATTATACTTGTTGGTTTTTATTGCATGAGGGGTTTTGTTCCTCAACTCTGTACAAAAGCAGTTTAAAAAAAAACCTGGTGACTTTACCAACTCAGTTATTATATAAAAGACTATGACTAATTTCATTTCTAAAAACAGAACAAAAGAAGATTTGCATTTTACCAGAAACAAGTAGGAGGAAACATGAGGTGGATATAAATTCCTTGATGCTAAATGTATTTTAATACTAGACTGGGATATAATATAGAGGTTACAGATTTTTAAACCTAAGAGGTTTAAAATCGTTTGGGTTCTTATTTGTCCGGGATGAGCTAGTTCTATCTGATAAGAAGCTTAAAAACTAGCACTATTTCAGGAAGACTTACTAAGATTTGTATATTGTATCATACAAATAAATATAGCAATCACATATTTTAGGAATTTGGGCACATCAAAGGTAACAGGTCTACCAAAATATCATATGAAGTTGTAGAAAACAAAAATTTAGAACCTTAATCTGAATGACATGAAAAGTGTCTTTCCTGGAAACTATTTTTTCTTTTTTGAGTAAAATACAAACATTCACTTTAATGTCACACACTCCCCTGTACTTTATTAATCCATGAATATTGATATGGAACATTAATATGATTACAGGTGGGGTTGTGGGTTGTGAGCATTTTAAGGCAGAAAGTGAAGGGGATGGGTTCTCTATTTTGAGAGTTTGGGACCTAAAATAAGGTCTCTTTAAAGGCAAAAGTCTTGGTTGGAACCTCACTCCATGGTACACCTGACCTTTAGCACCTGCTTTGAAGTCAGACCTGTAGGTTAGAATCCAATCTCTAATCACTTCCCAATTGCATGATCTTGAGCAAATCACCTCAGTTCCTTCACTATACAATGGAAGGACATCCAGAACAGCTATCAGTTGGAATTCCTTCAATGCTCATATGAAACGATACATGCCAAGCACTTGTGTCAGGAAATATGAAAGAATTTTACTACTATGATTTCTCTTTACCTTTGATCTGAAAACTTCAGTAATCTTTCTTGGTACATGGCTAACCAGGAATCTGATTTAGCTTTTCAGAAAAACTTTGGTCTAATTTAGCCATACCACTCCAAGGGAAACCCAAGTGAACGAAAAGAGGGTATGGACAAATATAGGCTGGTTGCTAGTTTTTTTTCCTCCTATAATTTTCTAAAATATCAACCCAATTTTAGATTTCTGCTCTCTTCTACTAAATATTATACAATACTATTTAATATTTGAAAAAAAGTTGTGTTTTCAGATCATTATGAGTGACAAGATGAAAAGCTATCTATGAAAAAAGAATTCTAAAATTTGAAATGCTCCAATTTATAGTTTTGGAAATTACAATACTGATTACCATTTAAGCAATGGTATGTCAACCCTGAAAATAAAAAATAGCTGGACTGATTTGTGATTCAGAGAAAATACTTATTTCCATGCCATGCAAGTGAAATAACATAATGGAAATGATTATCACCAAAGTTTAAAAAGGCACCACATAAATGTGAAGGGCTATCTTAGTCATGCAATTTCTGAGAATACAAAATACTTTATGAGAGGAGATAGCTGTTCTTATAGTGACAGTTGTGGGAGCACAATGCTTGAGGGAAAGGGCAGAACACATACTTCCTTAGGCTAAGCAAAGCAGTCTCTTACAGAGCCCTCTAGACTCATAAGTAAATCAATGCTGCCTATTTTCCATTAATCAAACACTGAAAGAGTATTAGCTCACCAGTAAGACACTTAAAATATTATACACACAAATATACAAAGGTATGCTCTTTTAATAATGAAAACTATTATATTAATCTCAGGTCTAGAAAGCATTACAAAATAAGTTGATTGGAAACAGCAGAAAACAGCTATTTCCTAAGACTGACTACTTATATGGTACATTTAACAAATTTTGCTTTAAGAAGTGATTACTTCTCTACAAACAAGGAAAATATTAATGCTTAGTTATTCAATTTCCAAATAATAAACCACAAACTCACTTGAGAACCAAGGTAACATGTGCTCAAGTATGATCTAAAAATAGCTTCAGTGAAATATTCTGAATGTAGTTTGAATGAAATATTTGAGTAACTGAATGAGAGCTCCTTACCTCTTGTTGTGGTACAAGTTTTAGGATCAATATTTAAAATTATTCCAAATGATTGTATTTGGCAGTAGACTCGACAAGAAACAACAGCTGTGCATTCCGTGCAAAAGCTGAAGGCTGAATGGTAATCACATCGATTCAGACCTTATCCAGCACAGCAGGGCTCCTGGCCAGGTCTCCACCACACTTGTAGGTGCCAGCTGTTGTCAGGTCCCCCTTTCCTCAGTACTTGGCCCAGATTTCAGCCCTGTTGGAGCCAGCTTCCCTGAGAGATCTGCCTTCAGGAGCTCAGTCCTCTTCTCTCAGCATGTACTGCTTTGCCACAACACAGACCGACTGCCCCAGCTTAAGCTCACACTAGCAGAACAGGCTTCACCAGCATGGCTCCACCCATCTGCCTCACACAGGTGAATGTTTCCTGTTCAGAAATACCCCCTAGGAAACTGCCATTTAACTGTGTCCTTCCTGCTTTGCCAGTTACTATTCAGTGATTTGTATTTGCTAAGTAGGTGGAGACAGTGTTTCTGACAAAATGAGGCACTTTAGGCAAGTAAAGTAAGAAATTAGGAAGTATTGCTAGTATAGCTGAGTCATGAAACCCACAGCAACAAGGAAACAAAACTTTCAGTGTATCTGCTGATACTAAGTTGTGATTGCTATGTTATTAACAGATTTTTAAAAGCATCAATTTAGACAGCTCCTGTGTGAAAAATTCCAAGAAAGACAGTCTTTTATGTATTGATCAGGGGGAAAGTAAAGATTTGCTCAGAATTGAAAATCCAGAGTTCCTAGAATTTTTCTGAGTGTGACTCTTCCTTCACTGTACAAGTATAAGTAGGGGGTCTATACTTTACCTGTGAATCCCAATTACTTCCTGCCCTCTACCAGAAACATACACCAGGCAAAGAGGAAATCCTCAGCAACCTCTACCAAACCAGGATTCAATCTCAATTTGATTTTAAGACATAGTAAAATATCTGCATAAATGCTTTATACTGAAGAGACTCTTACACATATCACCAACCCTATTTGATTTCTAAATCATTAAATGGAAAACACTGACATACTTCCTGTTCCAATTGCAATTTTACTAATCCAATGTAAACTCCACTTTCAAATAGCGTTGTCTCCAACAAAATCATTATTGTCATGATGTGGCAAAGACAATTGTAAGTACTCACTAAAATCGTCACCATAACCCTATGAAGCTGATTTTGTGATCTCTTACAGATGAAGAAACCAAGGTAGAGGCTGAGCAGTACGTCAAAGGTGCATAGCTATCAACAGACAAAAGAGTAATCACACACTCAGCTGAGACTGTAGGTTGCACTTTTTCTTTCCTCTTGGAACAAAGCTCTGAATATAAATGGTAAGCCATGATAAGGAAAATAATGAATTAATTTGATTTTAATATGAAAGGCCACAGAGAATTCTAATGTGTGACAGGAACAGAGCATGTTAACTTTGCTGTGGACTCAGGGATTTTGTTGCATTGGAAGTGAGGTTCCTAAAATTTACTCATAGCAGAGAAGGCAAACCCACTCTTGATCATTTTAAATTAAAAACACTTTTCCCTCCCAAATCTTTTCTATGGTTAATATTACACATAGGCAAGGGAGGGCAAGAAAAAGAGATAGGAGGAAGAGGAAGAAAGAGAGAAGGAAGAAAGACAAGGGGCAGGAGGATGGCTCAGTTGGTAAAGTGCTTTCTATATAAGATGAATACTTGATTTGGAGCCCCGGCAGTCATGCTTTAAAAAGCCAGGTGGGTGGGTGGTGAGTGCTTATAATACCAGCACCAGGGAAGCAGAGACAGAGGATCTCTGGAGCTCACTAGCCAGCTGGTCTTGCTGAATTGGTGAACTCCAGGTACAGTGAGGCCTGGTGGAGAGTGATTGAGAAAGACACTTACCATTGACCTCTAGCCTAGACACACACACACACACACACACACACACACACACACACACCCCTCCCCCACCCTGCCACCTCTAGATACCCCCCCACGCAAATAAAAACAGGGAAAAGGAGAAAAATGTATATAATATAGAAAAGCCACTTGGGTAGGATTGCACTTTTCAGTACAATCCACAAACCCCTGCATTACTTTAAATATACCTAAAAATAAGAATAAGTACATTCCGCAATTGTTTATGTAGATGTGGGAGAACTACATAATTAGTGACAGTAATGCTCATGTTAAAATATAGAAGACTGTTCTCTATGCTATATAAAAATAAACAAATACATGCAAAAACTGGTAGATTTTGGGAGAAAAGGCTACATTCTAAGTTAGTTATACTGGGACAAGGTTGATTTCCTCATTTTAACTATGCAGTTAGTTATGTAAGATGTAAAAACTGGGAGAAGTTGAGTGACAGGTAGAAGGGACCTCTCCATGCTATTTTTACAACTTCTAAGACATTATTTCAAAATAAAACGTTTGAAAGTATGTCTAACTGAAAAATTCACTGTGCTGTGTCAACTAGTGACTGCTTATAGCAAAGGGGAAGTCATTTGTCATCTTATATTGAACATGTTTGGAGCTATCCACCTGTGATAAATGGAATAAGATGTGCCTTGGTGTATGTAGGAGACACAAAAGAATTCACGGGAAAGGAAACTGGCTACATTCTCATCCTTCTATTATGAAAATTACCTGAATGATACAAACCCTTCACAGTATGTCTGCAAATTCTTCCAACTTATGGCTAAATATATCCAGAATCAGAACAATTTTCATCACTTTCATGCCTCACACACTGGGTAAAGCCGCCACCACCTCTTGCCTGTCAACCCAAGTCATTGCCAGACTTTTCTTTTACCATTAATTAACTACCGAAGTTAACCTAGCGAAGAACATTAGATCAGGCAACAACTCTACTTAAAACCTCCACTGTCCTTTGAAATAAAAGAAATTCTAGGGGCTGGAGAGATGGCTCAGTGCTTAAGAGCACTGATTGCTATTGCAGAGGACCCAGGTTTGATTCCCAGCACCCACATGGCAGCTATGAACCGTCCTTAACTCCAGTTCCAGGGAAATCTGATGCCCTCTTCTGACCTCCGTGGCAATACATGACATGAGTGAGCTGACAAACATGCAGGCAATACACTCATACACATAAAATAAAAATACTAAATAAAATATGTGAAAAAAAAGAAACTCTAGTAGCACTCAGACCTTGAGAGGACATGATGACATCCTCTCTTCTGACTCTCTCTCTCTCTCTCTCTCTCTCTCTCTCTCTCTCTCTCTCACACACACACACTTCAAAGCTAACCTGGCCTTCTTGCTGTTCCTTTAACAGGCTAAACATCCTCACAGCTAGGTATGTTAATGTTCCTTGGTCCTTCTTTGGAAGCTCTTTCCCTCAGATATGTATACATCTTCCCTCCTCATCTATTTCAGGTCCTTGCTTAAAAGTGATCTTCCAATAGCCCCTTTCCTGATTACATCACCTTCTTGAAATTTCAACCCCACATGAACCACATTCCAGCACTGCCTAGTCTCTAAACCTTTTCCCCAGTTCTATCTTTTGCCTCAGGACTTATATATTATATAATATATTTCACTGATTTGTTCACCTCCCTCACATCTCTCCCAAGGACAGAATTTCTCTATGTTTTGTTCAATTCCAACTATAACATATAGTATGCATTCAATTAATTTTTGACCAGGAGGCTGGGGTATTGCTCAATGGTAAAGCACTTGACCAGAATGAGTGAAGCCCTGGGTTTGAGCTCTAGCACCACAACGAATAAAAATAAATTTGATTAATGAATGAAATTGATACTTGAAAAAATAAAAAGTGGCAAAGAGTATTTAGGACAGGACAAGTGTAGCTAGGGACCTATTCCTAGCACAAATCAAATAGAATGTGGGGGGTCAGGAATCATGTTGACTGCAATGGAAGCAGCATGTTTATAAATGTAAGCCAAAAATTGTTTCAGAGTATCTATTATGCACAAAGGATGCAAAATTGTATAACACAGAATATGTACCCACAAACAAAACAGCATTTTTTAGGGGGCAGAATTATATAAAAAAGCGAAGTATCACACTCAAAATGAGAACTCTTTCACTGTCATATACTCTTTCCAAATGAGTGATATAAGAGAGATCTCCTGAGGCTGACAGGCGGGCTCAGAACCATCTACCTTCACTAGTTGTTACTAGGCCCCAGCCTAGATCTACTAAATCATGGCCTAGTTTAACGAGATCTCTCAGGTGAACTGAATGCACATTCAAGTTTATGAAACTGTCGTCTAAAGGAGCCTTCACAATGGGCACAACATGCCATTTCAGGCAGGAGAAAGATCTGTAAGCAAGGGAATGGACAACCCAAAATACCCGGGGAAGAGAGTGAAGAAGCACACTATTTAAGCTCAATACAAGTAAAAAATGAGAAAAATAGCTCATGAGGATAAATTAGCTCCAGCATTTGTGGAGTTTCTTAGTCAAAAGATTTTGTGTGTAATTCTGGCATAAACAGAAATTACTGAAGTTTTCTGAAAGGCTCCATAATAAAATGCTTAAGATAGCACACTCCAAGATTTTAAGTTAGTACTAAGTATTTAAATGGATGGATTCAACAGGTATTAACTGTACATTTTCTGCATAGACATTATGCAGGAAGAGAAAGGTGAATGAGACATACTTACCACTTGAGAAGAAAGCAAAATTTAGTAACTAAGTGACACCACTATGGTTAGACTTACCAGGGTTGAGTGGAGATGGGTCTGAGATGTTATATAGGATATGGATCATAACCAGAGCTGACATATAAGGACTTCAAGCATCAAAATAGGAAAAAGGAAGTTGGGGCCTGGTGGCATATTACTATGTCAGTAAAGGTAGGAGAATCAGGTGTTTAAGATATCCTTCAACTGTATCATGGACAGTCTTAGATAAGAGAGGGGAGGAGAAGGGAAAGGAGAGGAGGTATAAATTTTCTGGGATTTTTATGATACAGCATTAGAAACTATTTCTACTTGATCTTTACACTATACCCAGGGAGGAAACTTACCCAGGCATTCTAGCATTCTAGTACTCCCCTGACTCTTGACTCCTGAGCTACTGATTTTAGCATCTGATTATTTTATTTATTTGTCTGTTTGCCTATTTGCTTATATTATGTATGGGTGTTTTGCCTGCACTCATGTCATGCAATGCCCTCCTCCTTCTCCTACCATTGTACTATAAATACTATAATCAGGGCCTGAGAGATGGCTCAGACAGTAAAGGTGCTTGCTGCTAAGCCTGATGACCCAAATTCCATCCCTGGGACCCATATGGTGGAGACTAATTCCCAAAAGCTGTCCTCTGACCTTCACACTGGTTCCCTGACACGGGCATGCCCTCGAGCATGTACACACATATACACTAAATAGAGGTAATAAGAAACACCATAATTAATCTGTGAGATACCATATAAAGGTTTATATCAAAAAGTATCTGCCTTTAATCCCAGCACTTGAAAGTCAGAGACAGGCAGATCTCTATGAGATCAAGGTCAGCTTGGTCTACACAGCCAAGTTCCAGGTCAGCTGGGACTACTGGGAAGAACTTGTCTCAAAAACAAATAAGCAAACAAGACACCATCAAAAAACCACTATCAGCACTAAGTTGATCTTATTTCTGACACTCAGGATTTAAATAACATAGTAGATAAACATAAATCAATGAACAGAGGCTTGGAGAATAGTTAAGTGATAGAGTACTTGCCTACCATATGTGATGCCTTGAGTTTGATCCCCAGTAGTAAAAATAACTGAATAGATGATAGACAAACACATCTTTTTCTGCTTTGCCCTAGCTCTAATTGTTTTTTTTTCTTTATTAACTTTACATGTCTTCAAAGAGATATTTTTCTATTTCTAACTTTTCTGTCAGAGAGGCCTCTCTAAATGCCTAGTCTTTCAATTTCACATGTTTATATATTAAACATTTACATTCATTTAGAGGATTATTTTATATTGTGCTCTAGGGGTTGTGATATTTATGTTATGTTTTGAGATTCATTTTAAATTGGGCTTGATTTCCTAATATCTTGTATATACCTGGGTAATAAGGCTGCTTGGAAATACTTTGTTCAGTAATTATTAACACTGGGAAGCTGAAGTCACTAAGTTAGTCTGAAGGAAAAGAAAAGCACATTTTGCTTTTCTAGTCCACTTCTCACCCTCCCCTTCCTGTTCTTCCTCCTCCTTTTCCTGCCCCTCCATCTCCCATGATAAGGTAGATAAAGTAGGCAGGTGTAGAATGTCATCACTCAAAGTGTTTAAAAGACCAGATGCTGATTCTATAATGAAATCATGCGTGACAATTTAAGAATTCATTACATAAGCTTAAGAGAAGACTATACATAGCTGAAGGAAGAATCACTGCACTTGAAGGTGGGGCAATAGAAAGTATCCAAACTTGGAAAAGAGGAAAGAAGGGAGGGAATGGAACAGAATCTATGATCAGTGAGACAACATCAAGAACTCTAAGAAAGAGAGTGACAGTTGGACAAAAAGAGAAATATTTGAAGAGATAGTAGCTGAAGCCATCTAAAATCTGGTGAAAGATATTGCTATAGTTGGTTTGGGTTGTCAACTTGACACATCTGGGAAGAGGCAACCCTAAGTCGTGAATTTCCTCTAGAGGACTGGCAGATGGGGCATTTTCTTTGTTGAGTGATATGGGAGGGCCCAGCTCACTGTGGATGGTGCCATCCCTGAGGAGGTGGTCTTGTGTAGTATAAGAAAGCAGTCTGAGCACCGGCCAGGGAAGCAAGGCCGTAAGCAGTGTTCCTCTGTGGTCTTTCCTTTTCTTTTTGCTCTCTCAATCTTTTACCTTTTTATTAAGTACCATGAATACTTTCTGACTTGGTTAGCCCATGATGACTCAGTTTTATTTTCATATACACAAATAACTGAACACACAGAGAACATAAAAAACAAAAACAAAACAGCTTTTAAAAGGCAAAATTTTCCTATTGCCCGTGTTGTATAATAGTATAGGGAACTTTAAGTGTTCAGTCTCAAACTATAGCTGCATCTTTCCGATTTGGCATCTAACAGTGACAGATGGCAATGTTAAAAATAAATAGAACATTCAAGTTGTTTATACTGTAGGCAAAGACAGTTTTAAAGTGTGAAACAAGCCCAAGGCTAACTGAATTTGCATCATCTTTTTCAAAATATATTAGGAATGTGCATTTTCCTATGCCAACTCTGCAATGCTGCTCACAAAAGATAAAACCATCAACTTCTAAAGGTATACTTGTTTTTTCCTACTAATAATTTTAAATTAATAATGACTTGCAAATCTATGAATATAAGCTTTTCACAACTATCATTAATTAACTTTTCCAATGTTAAAGGCTTCTAGAGCCATCATCATTGTCATCATCAATATTATTATTGGCACTGCTTTTCTGTACAAAACATGACAAAATATGCAATTAATAAAGATAATTTTAATTTTAAAGTTCCAAAACCTCAGGTGATAGGACACCTCTGAGTAAAGTTATTGAAGCTGACACATAGTAACTAGTAAGTTTGAGCTTACAAGACAGATAAAAGTAATAATGAAAAAGAAATCACAATAATTTTTTGATGTGCTCATAAAGATCCTTGATCACATCAACAGACTGGCTTCCAAACAAACAAACAAACAAACAAACAAACAAACAAACAAACAAACCAAAAAGAACCCATCCATTTTCATAATTCAGTAATTCAATAAATTAGAACTAGAAGGGATTATCAGAAGGTGGATTGATAATGAACATAAAAGAGCAGAGATGACATCTCCCTCAAAAGCCAGAGACCAGATGTTTTCCCCTAAGATCAAGCAAGACAAGGGTACTTCCCTGCCATTCAGTATTGTACCAGAGGCTCTTAACCAGAGAAAATGAGCAAGAAAAAAACAATAAGTAAAAGCTACATCCAAACTAGAACAGAACTAGTATTTGCAGATATGATTTAATATAGAAATCCCAAGGAATCCATTAAGAAACAATTTGAATGGAGACTTTCAAGTACGATGGCAAACTGGAAGCTGCCTCTGAGTGATGTAGTGAACCAGAAGAGTCAGAATAGAAAATAACAGGCTCCCAGGGCTGGAGAGATGGCTCAGTGGTTAAAAGCATGTATTCATCTTATAGAGGACCCAAGTTTGATTCCTAGCACTCCTTTTAAAAAAATATATTTTATTTACTATTTTTATTTTGTGTGTTTGAGTGTATTGCCTGCATATATGAGTGCACCCGTGTCATGCAATACTGCACAGGTCAGAAGAGAGCTTCAGATTCCCCTGGAACTGGAGTTAAGGACTGTCTGTAGCCACCATGTGGGTGCTGGGACTCAACCCCGGGTCCTCTGCAAGAGCAGTCAATGCTCTTAACCACTGAGCCATCTCTCCAGCCCCAATTCCTAAGCACTCTCACCTAGCAGCTCACAATCGCCTATAATTCTAGCTTGAGCAGACCCAACTGTCTCTGTGGACACCTGCACTCATGTATGCCTACCCACACACAGACACATATACATAATTAAAAATAGATTGAATTCCAAAGAAAGAAGGAAGATGAAGACATTGGAAATCACAAAAGGAGACCTAGGACAACTGAGAAGTGCAGAGAAACAGAAGGGTGACTCATTAAATAGAAGCACATGGCTCCATCTACATGTCACCCTGCAGAGCAGAGGGGAATCAGAAGCTGGACCCCAAAGGGAGGCTAGACAGCCCTGGTAATGACTGGTAGTCTGCCACAGGACAAGCCCAAAGCTCTCCCAAATCTCTAATCCAGTTGGGGAAGGTCAGGAGTAGAGAAGAGGTCCCTCCTTTGAACAGTATTACCGAAGGCCCATTAAGGAAAAGATGCAGCCTTGTAGCCAAAAGAGTGGAAAAATGGCTGAAGAAGTTTGTGGAGAAGGGAAGGGCCGGAGGTTGACAAGCCAAAAAGTTCTGGTGGCAGGAAACTGCACCCAAACATGGAATGTAGAGAGGAAGGAGAGCACCTTCTCTGGGAGGAGCTAACCTCTTGACCAGAGAGTCTGAAAGCTATCTTTCCTCTGTGACTGAGGCCAGTTGATTGAGCCTGTGATTGTTCCCTGAATTTGCAGTGATATTATTTATAAAGGGTTTTGTTACCAAACCTTCGAAGAAGAACTAACACCATTACTCTTCAAATTATTCCATAATATAGAAAAATGAAAGAACATGCCCAAATTCCTTCTATGAAGCCAGCATTACTCTAATACCCAAACCAGACAAACACCAAGCAAAAAAGACAATTATAGACCATTCTCTCTGCTGAACATAGAGGTAAAAATTCTCAATAAAATATTCACAAGCCAAATACAAGTACATATCAAAAGGATTATCCATCATGATCAAGTTGGCTTCATACCAGAGATACAGGGATGGTTCAACATATGTAAATCAAATGTAATCCAATACATAGACACAAGTACAGAAACCACATGATCATAATATTAGATGCAGAAAAGGATTTTGACGAAAATCCAACATCCATTCATGAAAAAAAATCATAGAGAACCTAGACATACAGGGAACATACCTCAACATAATAAAGGCAATATACCACAAGCCCACAGGCAACATCATACTAAATGAAGAAAAACTGAAAGCATTCCCACTAAAATCAGGAACAAAAGAAAGATGTACACTCTCTCCATTCCTGTTCAATACATTACTTAAAGTCCTAGGTAAAGCAGTAAGAGAAACAAAGGAGATAAAGGGAATACAAATGGGGAAGGAAGAAGTCAAAGTATCATTATTTACACAGGATATGATTCAATACATAAAGGATCCTAAAGACTCCACCAGAAAACTTCTGGAGATGATAAACACATTCAGAAAAATATCAGGATTTAAAACTAACACCCCCAGTTGGTAGGATAAAGCTGAGATCTCAGCAGACCACCAGAGTACCTGTTCCGGCCTCCCTCTGGCACAGGAGGTGAGAAGTTAGGGGACCTCCTGAGAGCAGCTGGATCCTGCCCCTACGTGGTGGTGAGCTTCCCAAAATCATGCTGTACTCAACCCCCAACTGGGACTACATGAGGCCAGTCCCAAGGCCCCAAAGCAGACCTCAGCTAATCTGGTAGGATAAAGCTGAGATCTCAGCAGACCACCAGAGTGCCTGTTCCAGCCTCCCTCTGGCATAGGGGCTGAAAACTCAGCAGACCACATGAGAGTGCCAAAATTGGCCCCCACCTTAGGGAATTTTGCCCAGAGTTCCCACTAGTAGGGGTCCAAACCTTAGAAGGAAGCCCTGAGTGTACCTGCCTGGAAACGGACTTGGTCTTTGGTGAGAGCTTGAGAGTAGCTGATCTGAAGCCATCAGTTCCCTCCAAAATAAAACTTGAGAGAACGGAAACCTGGACCAACCAGCTTTACATAACCAACAAGGAAAGGACCTAGGCACACCAATAATACAAACAGAAGCAAACTTCAACTTAATTTTCATATCAGAATCACAAACAACGAAAGAAATTCACACGCCAAACTCACAACAAAGAATAATAAAATGGAAAGCCAAAACACTACGTCCCCACCAAACTCCACCAATTCTGTAGAAGAGTTCTACAAGGAGAACCCCCTAGAGATAAGCCAGGATATAGAATTTAAAAGAACAATCATCAAGATGATCAAGGAATTCAATGAATTTAAAGAACACACCAACAAACAAATCAAAGAGCTAGAAAAAGATAGGGATAAACTTCTGAATGAATTCATGAAAGAGATAGAAACACTGAAGAAAACTCGGGTAGAAATGAAGAAGGAAG
>NW_008345054.1:1866427-1869663 GCF_000622305.1 Nannospalax galili
GTCATAGGAACAGAAGAAGGAGAAGAATTTCAGTTAGTGGTATTGACCAGTTCTTCAACAGGATTGTAGAAGAGAATTTTCTGAAATTAAGGAAAGACATCTAAATACAATTACAGTAAGCACATAGAACACCAAATAGACAGGATGAGAAAAGACATTCCCCATGACATAGCATAGTAAAAACACTAAATGTACAGAACAAAGAGACTACTGAAAGCAGCAAAAGAAAAACAAGATACATGCAAAGGAAAGCCCATCAGAATTAAAGCTGACATGCCAATGCAAACTCTGAAAGGCAGAAGAGCCTGGACCAAATTATTTCCAGTTCTAAATGACACTAGATACCAGCACAGAATACTCTAACCAGCAAAACTGTCTACTACAATTTAGGGGGAAATAAAAATCTTTCATGACACGAACAAAGAAATGAGAATAAATGTTCACAAAACCAGCCCTCAAAAAAAACACGTGAAACGATATAGAGAATGGAGAAAGAACTATACCCCAGGGGCAACAAAAGAAAACAAAGTTATAATTGAGGAAATACAAAAAAAAGACAGAACGCAAACAGCAATTAAAATGATGGCAACCAATACACATTTATCAGTAATAATTTTAAATATCAATGGGCTGAACTCCCCAGTCAAAAGACACAAGCAACATGAATGGAGTAAGAAACAAAATCCATCTCTTTGCTGTCTACAAGAAACCCATCTCACCTCAATGACAGGTACGACCTTAAGTTAAAAGGATGGAAAAGAATATTCCAAGCAACAAGTAGGGGGTGGAATTCTGATAGCTGACAAAATAGACTTCAAAGTAAAACTAATCAGAAGAGATAAGGAGGGTCACTTCATGATGATCAAAGGAACAGTTAACCAAGAAGCTATCACAATCCTTAATATATATGCACCAAACTCAAGTGCGCCCAAATTCATAAAAAAAATATTACAGGACTTAAAGATACAGATTAATCCCAACTCAGTAACAGTAGGGGACTTCAATACCCCACTGTCTCCATTAGACAGGTCAACTGTACAAAGAATAAACAGAGAGACATCTGAAATAAATGATACCATACATCAAATGGACCTAAGTGAAATCTTTCGAATATTCCACCCAAGCACCAAAGAATACATTTTCTACTCAGCACCCCATGGAATTTTCTTTAAAACTGACCACATACTGGACCAAAAAAATAAATCTCAACAAATAAAAAAATATTGAAATAATTCCAAGCATTCTATCAGACCACAATGCAATAAAGCTCAAAATTAACACTGGAAGAAGCCCTAGTCACTAGGAACTCATGGTGATTAAACAACACACTCCTAAATAATGAGTGAGTCAAAGGAAAAATTAAGAAATAAAAGAATTCCTGAAATTCAACAAAAAGGACAATAATACAACACAACAAAACCTCTGGAACACTTTAAAAGCAGTCATAAGAGGGAAGTTTATAGCTCTAAACACCTACATTAAAGAATTAGAAAGAACCCAAATAAATGACCTAACACTGCAACTCAAGACACTGGAAAGGCAAGAACAAATGGAACCCAAACCCAGCCAAAGAGAACAAATAATAAAAATCAAAGCAGAAATCAGTGAAATAGAAACAAAGAAAACAATACAAAGAATCAATGAATCTAAGAGCTGGTTCTTTGAAAAGCTAAACAAGATAGACAGACTTTTAGCCCAGTTAACCAAAAGAAAAAGTAAATCCAAATCAACAAAATCAGAGATGAAAGGGGAAACATCACAACAGACACCCAAAAGATCCAGAAGAGTATAAGGGAATATTTTTAAAACCTACACTAAATTTGAGAAACTAAAAGAGGGGAATGGATGGGTACCTAAAATCATGGGAACCACCAAAGTTAAACCAAGAAGAGATCAACAGTTTAAACAGACCATAACATAAATGGAAATCAAAACAGTAACACAAAGCTTCCCAACTAAAATAAGCCCAGGCCCACATGGATTTAGAGTGGAATTCTATCAATATTAGATATTTAAAGAAGACCTCAAACCAATACTACTTAAATTATTCAAAATGATAGAAAGAGAGGGAGAACTCCCAAATTCCTTCTACAGAGCCAGCATCACTCTAATACCCAAACTGGGAAAAGACACAGCCAAAAAGAAAACTATAGACCCATATCCTCAATTAAAACAGATGTAAAAATTCTGAACAAAATACTTGCAAACCACATACAGATGTATATCAAAAATATCATTCACCATGATCAAGTAGGCTTTATTCCAGAGATGCAGAAACAGTTCAATATATGCAAGTCAATAAACGTCAATAATCATATAAATGGACTCAAACACAAAATATCACATCCTCGGATGGTCTCTCCTCCAAGCCTAAGTCCTGTCCCATTCCTTTGTCTTGGCCCCCAGACACCTGGGGAACCACCACTGCTTCCTGATTCTTTGCATCCAGACCAACTCAGTTCGTTCTTGGGTCCCCAGGAGCACTCTGGGCATGGCCCTGCCCTCACCTCCCTCTACTTCCCTAGACCTACACAACCTGCCAGCCTCTATCCTGGATACCTGGGCTGACCTTTTCTCTTTCTGATCCTTTCCATTAAGAACAACCCAGCTCCTCAGTGCAGTCCCCAGGAGATCCTGGGGCCACTTCCTCCGCCCATGTCCCTTTGCATCTCTGGGTGGCATGGACACCAGCTGCCCTAGGCCAGCATCTTTCCTGGGCCTGGCTACCATGCCATTCCAACCCCCAAATTCCTGAGGTCAAAATCTTTCCTAGACGGATCCAGATCTTAGGACAAAGTCTGAGAGCATCTAATCCTCATCTGACTTGGGACTCTGTGGGAACTCCTGAAGACAAAAAGCAATCTGGCCACTCCAATATATATATTAACAAACAAACAAACAAACGAAAAAACCCCAAGAGAACCAGAAACTTAGAGGACCCAGCTTTATATGCCAAAAAAGTAAATCACAAAGACACATAAAGTTCACAAAAAGAAGCAGACCTAAACTTGAAGGCCTGAGTCTCACACAAGAATCAGAAACTATAAAACAAATTCACATGTCAAAATCACAGAGAAAAAATAATAACATGAAAAACCAAAATAACATATCCCCACTAAATACCAGTAGTCCTCTAGAGGAGTACAAGGAGAACCCCCTAGAGATAATGCTGGACATGAAACTCGAAAGAGCAATTATAAACATGATAAAAGAATTCAATGAATTTAAAGAACACA
>NW_008345054.1:1869741-1870419 GCF_000622305.1 Nannospalax galili
GAAATATTGAAGACTACTCAGGCTGAAATGAAGAAGGATGTGAAACACTCGGTAAGCCAATTAGAAACGACAGGAGAAAGGCTCACCAATAGGATGAATGAAATGGAAAACACAGTATCAAGACTGGAAGATAAAGGGGATGAACTAGACCACTCAAGCAAAGATTATGAAAAATTTAAGAAATCACAAGAATAGAATATGCAGGAATTGTGTGACACAATAAAAAGAACAAACTTATGAATCATAAGCATACAGGAAGGAGAAGAATCCCAAGATAACAGCATGGACCAGATCTTCAACAGAATGGTGGAAGAAAATTTCCCCAAATCAAAGAAAGACATGCCCATACAAGTACAAGAAGCATACAGAACAGCAAACAGACAGGACCAGAAAAGAAACTCTTGTCACATCCTAATAAAAACACTAACGTACAAAACAAAGAGACAAAACTGAAAGCTGGAAAAGAGAAACAACAAGTCACATACAAAGGAAAACCCACTAGGATGACAGCTGACTTTTCAGTGCAAACTATGAAAGCCAGAAGAACCTGCACCAAAGCATTCCCAGTTTTAAAGGACCACAGATGCCAACCCAGATTACTATATCCAGCCAAAATGTCTATTACAGTTGAAGGGGAAAGAAAAATCTTCCATGACATAAATAGGCTGAAGGAATTCT
>NW_008345054.1:1870444-1872177 GCF_000622305.1 Nannospalax galili
TATAGCAAGAATATGAACAGAAATAAAAATGAAAGGAACCAATACACATCTTTCATTAATAACTTTAAATATCAATGGACTGAACTCCCTACTCAAAAGACACATATTAGTTGAATGGATTAAAAAACAAAACCCATCTTTTTGTTGTCTGCAAGAAACTCACCTCACTTTCAAGGACAGACACTATTTTAAAGCGAAAGGATGGAAAAAATATACCAAGCAAATGGTACTAAGAAAAAAGCAGGCATAGCAATTCTAATATCTGACAAAATAGACTTCAAACTAAAACGAAATAGAAGAAATAAAGAGAGCCATTTCATTCTGATCAAAGAAACCACAAATCAAGAAGATATTACAATCATGAACATATATTCACAAAGCTCTGGTGCACCCAACTTCATCAAAACAAGACTAGAGGACTTTAAGACCCAGATTATTCCCAACTTATTAATAGTAGGGGACTACAATACCCCACTGTCTCCATTAGATAGGTCAACAGGGCAGAGAGTTAACAGAGACATCTGAATTAAACAACACCATACATCAAATGGACCTAACAGGCATCTACCGAATATTCCACCCAAGCGCCAAAGAATATACTTTCTACTCAGGAACCCATGAAACTTTCTCCAAAATTGACCACATACTGGGGCACAAAACAAACCTCAACTCAACAAAAACAGAGGCATTGAAATAATTCCATGCATTCTATCAGACCACAATGCAATAAAGCTTACAAACAACACCGGAAGAAGCCCTAATCACCACATGAACACATGGAGATTAAACAACACACTCCTAAATGATGAATGTGTCAAAAGAGAAGTTAAGAAAGAAATAAAAGTATTCTGGAACTAAATGAAAAAGACAATACAACACGACAAAACCTCTGGGACACGGTGAAAGCAGTCCTTAGAGGGAAATTTATAGCTCTAAGTGCCTACATCAAAATATCGGAAAGATGACTAAAAAATGACGTAACTTCCAACTCAAGACACTTGAAAAGCAACAGCAAATGAAACCCAAACCCAGCAGACAAGAAGAAATAACAAAAATCAGGGCAGAAATTAATGAAATTGAAACAAAACAATACATAGAATCCACAAATCCAAGAACTGGGTCTTTAAAAAGATAAACAAGACTGACAGACCGCTAGCCCAGTTAACCAAAAGAAAAAAGAGCACCTCCAAATCAACAAAATCAGAGATGAAAGGGGAAACATCACAACAGACGCCAGAAAGATACAGAATATTACAAGGGAATATTTTACAAACCTATATGCTACGAAATTTGAATACCTAAATGAAATGGATAGATATCTAAAGGCATGGGAACCACCGAAACTAAACCAAGAAGAAATTAACAGCTTTAACAGACTTATAACACAAAAAGAAATTGAAACAGTAATACAAAACCTCTTGACTAAAAAAAGCCCAGGACCAGATAGATGTATAGCAGAATTCTATAAGACATTTAAAGAAGATCTACATCCAATACTGTTAATTTATTCAAAAAGATAGAAATGGAGGAAAATCTTCCAAATTCCATCTATGAAGCTAGCATCACTCTAATACCAAAGCCAGGTAAAGAAACAATGAAAAATGAAAACTATAGACACATATCCTTAATGAACATAGATGCAAAAATCCTGAGCAAGATACTTGCAAACTGCATACAGACACAGATCAAAAAGATCATCCACCATGATCAAGTCGGCTTTATCCCATATCCCA
>NW_008345054.1:1872270-1873890 GCF_000622305.1 Nannospalax galili
TGCACAGAAACTTTTTAGTTTAATGAGGTCTCACTTGTTGATTGCTGACCTTAATGCCTGAGCAGCTGATGTCTGATTTAGAAAGTACTTTCCTACACCTACCCACAGCCAACATCATTCTAAATGGAGAAAAACTGGAAGCATTCCCACTGAAATCAGGAACCAGACAAGGCTGTCCAATATCTCTACTTCTCTTTAACATAGTGCTTGAAACTCCTGCAAGAGCAATAGCACAAGAGCAGGAAATTAAAGGAGTAATAAATGGGAAAGAAGAGATCAAATTATCCCATTTTGCAGATGATATGATATTGTATCTAAGAGATTCCAAAAATTCCATCAGAAAACTCGCAGAAATTAACACGTTCACTACAGGGGCAAGTTCCAAAATTAACCTGCAAAAGCCTGTACCTTTCTATATACCCATAACAAGCAATCAGAGAAAGAGCACATGGAAACTCTCTCCTGCACAAAAGCTGCAATAAAATAAAATATCTTGGAATAAACCTGAACAAAGACATTAAAAGAGCTCTACAATGAAAAATTTAAATCTTTAAAGAAAGAGATTGAGGAAGACATCAGAAGATGGAAAGACCTCCCATGCTCATGGGTTGGAAGAATTAATATTCTGAAAATGATCTTGCTACCAAAAGTCATTTAGAGATTCAATGCAATGCCAATCAAAATCCCCAGCACATTTTTCACAAAATTGGAAAAAACCCTCCAAAGATTATATGGAAGCACAAAAGACCTCGGATAGCCAAAGCAACCCTGAGCACTAAGAGCAATGCCAGGGGGGATTACTATACCAGATTTCAAGCTGTATTACAGAGCTATAGTCATAAAAACAACATGGGAATGGCACAAAAATAGACCCATAGACCAATGGAACAAAACTTGGGACCCAAATATGAGTAAATGCAATTTCAGCCACCTGATATTTGACAAAGGGGCCAAGAATATTCACTGGAGGAAAGACAGCATGTTCAGCAAATGGTGCTGGCAAAACTGGATCTCCACCTGTAGAAGAATGAAACTAAACCCCTATCTTTCACTCTGCACTAAAGTCAGTTCCAAATGGATCAAAGACCTCAATGTAAAGCCTGAAACTCTGAAAATGTTAGAAGAAAAGAATGGGAAAAACCTACAAGATATACGTGTAGGAAAGGATTTTTAAACCGGACATCAATTGCTCAGGAAACAAGGACAAGAATTAGCAAATGGGACCTCATTAAACTAAAAAGTCTCTGTACATCAAAGGACCAGGGAAGTGAACAGAAAACCTACATGAATGGGAGAAAATCTTCACCAGCGACATATCCGACAGAGGTTTAATATCCAGAATATATAACGAACCCAAAAAACAGAGAATCAAGACAAGAAGCAACCCAATTAAAAGGATCTGAACAGAGAGTTCTCAAAAGAAGAAGTAAAGATGGCTATGAAATATCTTAAGAGATGTTCAACATCACTAATAATTAGGGAAATGTAAATTAAAACCACTTTAAGATTTCATCTTACCCTAGTCAGACAGGCTAAGATCAGTAGAACCAATGATACGAAATGTTTGAGAGGATGTGGGGAAAGGGGAACACTCATCCACAGCTGGTGGGGCTGCAAACT
>NW_008345054.1:1874269-1889116 GCF_000622305.1 Nannospalax galili
TAAGTAAGTATGTGTCCAGATATAACTACAGGAACCAGGATAATGGAAAGGAAACAGGGAGGTAAAGGAAAAGAAAGAGCCTGAAAGACAAGAACAGTAGGAAACAGGTCTTAATAAGGGAGATATGGATAAAAATTGGGTTAGTTTAAGTGAAGGGGGAGGGAAGGATATAAAGAACCTAGGGGATAAAGGGAAAGAAGGAGCTCAAGAGAAGAAGGACTGTAGGAGAAGGGTATTATTAAGGGAGAAAGGGGAAATGGGGGCACCTTAAGTGGGAAAACCATGATGGAGGGGTTACACAATGCAAAAGCTAAATAATGCCTAGCTAGTTTTGAAAACCAGAGGGAACCATATTAGTCCAACAACCTACTGACAAATTATACATAGCAGATCAAGAAATATATGTCTAGGTAAGATTTATCTGAGAATAATTTGTCTTTGCTCAAGATTATCTACATGACACACAGTAATTAAAAGTACCAGACTGGTGGAACTAACCTTCTTGGATGTTTAACAGACATACTTTTAGGCCCATACCAATTTGGTCAGAGGGACATAAAGGACAGTTTTTGCTCCTTGCCCTCCTAGGTTGACTAGTTCCAGAGGACTATGAGCATCTCCCCAAATGTCCTGTAATTGTGGTGGGTCACCTGTCCTCTTGATGAAGGAGGCTGAGTAGACCCCACCAGATTGACTTGAACCAGTGTCCAGTCTACAAAGAGGAGGGTTAAAACAGAGGAATCATTTCCTCCATGATTCCAAGCGAAGCCAAAGCAGGACCCTTTGGCTTATCTTCACTTAGGTGGAACTCATAAAAGAAAGGAGCCAGGGGCTCCTCACAAGCCCATGTGACCCCTGAGGAACAGATCCTTAAAAGACATTAAGAGGAAAAATAAATTGGTTTATCTGGGCCAACTCTATGGCTGTAAACACCCAAAAGGAAAGTATAACCAAAGATTAAAGGAGCCAATATAATTTTTAAGAGTCCACATCTATAGCTAAAGGCTGCATAACAAGCAACAATGCTAGATGGGAGATACCGTCTTTGAGTTGTTGGCCAGGGTGGTCCAAGGGACTCCCAAATAGCAACCCAGCATAGAACTGGGAAAATGAACAGCAGACCCCAATCTTATCTAAAGGAATATTGACAGCTGATTGTTGCTGGATGAGGAACAGCTGACCCTCCTAAAACAAAGAGCTCTAGATAGGCTGACTAGATTCACCAGAAGGGCAAGTAGTGGGGAATGGCTTTGGGTGCTGACAACACAGCAGACAGTATTAGGGATATCAGAGTATAAGGGGAGAGGGAGGCTATAGGAGGGTGCCATCTGGGAAGTGGGTGTATCAGTTGAATAAGATGGTTTGGGATGTTCTGTGTGATACACACACACACACACATACACACACACAAAATCAATGAATTTTTTAAAATGCATTATATTTGAGGAGGAAGCATGGAAATTTACATCATGTTAATTAGTAGAGGTGATAAACATTACCACTGAAATCTACCCGATGACTTTATAGACATACACAAGCGCCAAGGATCCAAGTGCAACCAATTATGACTACTAAAAATCAGACACATACAGATTAGGGATGCATACGCCAACATCTCAGTGTTAGTAGCAAAAACAATGAGTCTTTCTGCAAGGAACAATATATCCTAAAATGAAATGGAGATCTTCTTTAAAGGTTAAAAACTCATTCAATTTTATGTCTTACAGGGCTCATACTGAGTTCAATATTGTATAACTGTATTAATTCAACTGTGAACCTAGAAACTTACATCCACTTGTGAAACAGATGTACTCTTCCTCTGGAGTGTGTTACTGAATTTGTTAAAGCTGTAGTGAAATGCTTCTTCTAGCCATGTAGTTATTAAAAATTAAAAAAAAATCATCATTTCAATGGATGCAGAAAAGGCTTTTCAGAAAATTCAGCATGCATTTATGTTCAAAGTCCTAGAGAGAATTGGACTGGAGGGAACATACCTCAACATAATTAAAGCTGTATATAACAAACCCACAGCCTAAATCATTCTAAATGGAGAAAATCTGGAAGCATTCCTATTAAAATCAGGAACCAGACAAGGATGTCTACCATCTGCACTCCTTTTCAACATAGTGCTTGAAAGAAATTAAAGGAGGACTAATTGGAAAACAAGAGGTCAGACTATCCCTTTTTGCAGATGATATGCTATAATACCTTAGAGATCCTAAAAGTTCCACCAGAAAACTCCTAGAATGGATCAAAACTTTCAGTAAAGTGGCAGGTTATAAAATCAATCTAAAAAATCAGTAGCCTTTCTAGATACCAATAACAAGCAACTGGAGAAAGAGTACAGGGAGTTGCTTCCATTCACAAAAAAATAAAATAAAATAAAATATCTTGAAATAAATCTGACCAAAAACACCCAAGATCTCTACTATGAAAAATTTAAATCGTTAAAGAAATTGAGGAAGACACCAGGAAATGGAAGCACCTCCCATGCTAATGGACTGAAAGAAATAATATTGTGAAAATAACCATCCTACCAAAAGCAATATATAAATTCAATGCAATTCCAATCAAAAGGCACATGACATACTTCACAGAATTAGAAAAATTCATACATAAATTCGTAGAGAGGTGCTAAAGATGCCAGATACCAAAGCAACCCTGAGCACAAAGAGCAACGCTGGGGGGCTTGCCATACCTGATCTCAAAGTATACTACAAAACTACTGTCACGAAAACAGCACAGTACTGGCACAAAACCAGACACATAGATGAATGTAACATCACTGAAGATCCAACCCGAGTACACGCAATTTCATCCACCTGATATTTGTGCCAAGGACACAACAGAGGAAAGACAGCATCTTCAATAAATGCTGTTGGCAAAACTGGATCTCCACCTGTAGAAGAATGAAACTAGATCCCTTTTTAAAAAATATTTATTCTTTTTATTTTATGTGTATGAGCCTGTACGTATGTGAGTGCACCCATGTCATGCAATGCCCATGGGGGTCAGAAGAGGCAGTCCGATCCCCTGAGACTGGAGTTACAGACAGTTGCTAGCTGCCATGTGGGTGCTGGGATTCAAACCTGGGTCTTCTGTAAGAACAACCGGTATTCTTAACCATTGAGCCATCTCTCCAGCCCCTAGATCCCTTTCACCTTACACAAACATCAACTCCAAATGGATCAAATACCTCAGTGTGAAATTGGAAACCCTGAAACTATTAGAAGAAAATACTGGCAGTAACTTACAAGATATAGGTGTAGGAAAGGCTTTTCTAAATTGGATGAAGTTGCTCAGGAATTAAGGTCAGAAATTAACAAGTGGTACCTCATTAAACTAAAAAGCTTCTTCTGTACAGCAAAAGAAACAATCAAAAAAGTGAAGAGAAAACCATGCAAACTCATGCTACCCCTAGGGAAAACAGTGTGAAGTACTCTCAAAAAACTACAAATGAACCTACTGTCTGACCCAGTTATACCCCTCCTTGGCATATACCCAAAGGACTCATCCTATTACAGAGACACTTGTACAACCATGTTTGTTGCTGCTCTTTTCACAATAGCTAAGACATGGAAGCAACCCAAGTGCCCCTCAACTGACAAGTGTTACACAATGGAGTTCTATTCAGCAGTAAAGGAAGATGAAATAATGAAGTTTGCAGGTAAATGGATGGATCTAGAAATTGTTATTCTAAGTGAAGTAACACAGACTCAGAAAAACAAACGAAGTATGTTCTCCCTCATTTGTGGATCCTAGCACCATATCCTTTTTTATTACATGTTCTTTTAATAAGATGACACTGTACAGCAGTCTCTTCTGTGTGAAATAACTACCATCATCTTGACTTCAGCTGTGCCTGCTTGCTAAACATCGTCACAATTGGTGTTGACAGTTGTGCTCCTTCATTAAAGGAGATGCATGCAGGGTCAGTTGACCCTCACAGGAGTATCCAGCCACTCTTCCAAACCAATTCTATGTAATTTGGTCCTAATCACACATGGTCTCCTGGATTTGGGGAGGACTAAAGTATATAATCTGGGGAAGGCTAGGAAGAGAAGGCTTGATCCATGTTGCGTAAAGGCATTTCAGTGTGCATACACCCAGGTCACTCATACACCTCAGTAACCCCTCAGTCATCTCTATAAGTAAGCTCAGTAAATTCATTGGTTCCACGGGAAAATTTTAATCAAACATTGGTTTGACACTAGAACCTTGAAAGGGGATAAACATTGCTTAATATCTCCAGGAAAAGAATTCTCACAACAGATGGAAAATTTATTTGTTAATGTTATTATGTCTTATCATTATGAAAAAAGAAAATGAGAATGTAAAAGATGTCAAAAGGATATGGGAATGGAGATATTTTCCAAAATAGAAAAAAAAATGAGAAAGCCTAAGCAAGTGATGAAGGTCTGTGTAGGTTTGCTATGATATATAAAGGATGAGACAAAAATAATAGAAACATAATCTTAATATTTCTAACATCATAGTTTAGTCAACTTGTTTAAGGAACAAAATATATGTCTAATCAAGGTTTATCTGAGAATGTTTGGTTTTTGCTGAAGCATAGCACATGGTAATGAAAAGTACCAGACTGGTGGAACAAGGCCTATACTAATCTGGTTGGAGAGACTTAAAGGACAGGTTTTGCTCCTTGCCCTCCAAGGTCGACCAAGTTCCAGGGGGCTATTGAGCATCTCTCAAAATGTCCTGTAACTGGTGAGTCACCTGTCCTCTGGTTCAGGGAGGCCATGGAGACCCCATCAAATGGACTTGAACCAGTGTCCAGTCTACAAAGGAGGGTCAACACAGAGGGAACATTTCCTCCATGCTTCCAAGTGAAGCCAGCTAGGGTCGAGAAGGCCCTTTGACTTATCTTCACATAGATGGAACTGGTAAAAGAAAGGAGCCAGGGGTTCCCCCCCAAGCCCATGTGACCCCTGAGAAACAGAGGCTCCAACGACCTGAAGAGTAAAACCAAATTGGTTTATTTGGGCCAAATGCATGGTCTTAAACCCAAAAGGAAAGTATAACCAAAGATTAAAGTGATAAGCATATTTCTTAAAGGGTTCAAGGGGTTACACTTCCCCGACATTAGGCTTAAGTCCATATAAAATGTAATTTAGACAATTATTTCTCATTGATGATTTTGTTCCTAATCAGAAAGTGCTGCTCAGATGTAAGACTTTAAATCTTGGTCTGTGATAATGTAGTGCCCACCTGTAGCTAAGGGAGATAACCCATTATTGTTCTAAAATGATGGGTAAATTTGTTTTCTTCCCCTATCTAGAAGTCTTTGAGAGGGAACTGACACTGATTCTCCATCAGCTATCAAAGTGCCTGAAAACAAATCTTGAGTCCATCACTCCAGAGTCCAGCCTTGGCCGACAAAAGAAAAATGAGGAGGAACCAAACAGAGGGATGCTTTTGGAAGCTCTCATCAAGAAATTTCAATGGACTCTGATATGAATATTTGAAATTTGCCCTGTTCTGACTTTTGCTGGTTCCCTGTCTAGAACTTATGATGCTAATTACTTTTGCCTTTACTTCTCCTTCATACCCCCATTCAACAGTCAAGGACTTTCTTTTCTCCGTACAGATAAGAGTTATGTAATTTGGGAGTCTTTTAGATAGACCCACTGAAGGGGTACTCCAATTGCCTCACCCTGTGTCCCTGTTCAGCATGGAAGAAGCCAGAGCGGTCTGCGTCCTGATTCCCCATCATCAATTTGGGTAAACCTCTTCAGGAGATGGTGAGATAAGGACAGGAGGTAGGAATAGGCTAGGCAGTTAGGGTAAAAAGACCCCAAAGAAAAGTAGCCAGTTTCTTGGATAAAAGTCAAAATATCCTTGGACCTCTTTGGAACATAGTATGTTCCAACGGCCAAAAGTGTCAAAAGTATTGGGACTTATCTAAAAGTATTTGGCTGTTATCTAATCCTGAAAAGATTTTAGGGTTACCTCTTCAGAGGGGGAATGTCAGAGTAGCAAAAAGCCCCATTAAAAAAAAAAGAAAGAGTACACGAAGTTGTCAGAAAAAAGAGATGGGGAGATAGGGGAGGTATTGGTGGGGAGAGAGTGGGCATGGATTTGATCAAAATACCTTATATGCATGTATGAAATTCTCTATAAGTTTTTTTTAATTAACACCCACAAATTAGTAGGCTTCCTATATACTAACAACAAACAGACCAAGAAAGAAATCTGGGAAACAAGTTCATTCACGATAGCCTCAAAATCCTTAAAATATATTGGAATAAATCTAACAAAGGAAGTGAGGGACCTGTACAATAAAAAGTTTGAGACCCTGAAGAAGATATTGAAGGAGATACCAGAAGATGGAAAGACCACCCATGCTCATGGATCAGTAGGATTAATATTGTGAAAATGGCCATCCTACCAAAAGCAATCTACAAATTCAAAGCAATAGCCACTAAAATTCCATCACAATTCTTCACAGAAATAGAAAAAACAATCTCAAATTTCATATGGAGACACACACACACACACAACAGACACACACACACACACACACACACACACACACACACACACACACACACAAAACAGCCAGGAGTGCCAATATAATCCTGAACAATAAAAAAAACTGCGGGAAGCATTACCATCCCTAATGTCAAATTGTATTTCAGAGCTATAGTAATAAAAACTACATGGTATTGTCATAAAAACAGACAAATTGATCAGTAGGCTCAAATTGAGGATGTAGATTTAAATTCACACATTTAAAGCTACCTGATTCTTGACAAAAGAGCCAAAAATACACACTGGAGAAAAGACGTGTTCATGTTTGATTCTGGTCAAACTGGATAGCAGCATGTAGAAGAATGAAACTGATCCCCCTATATCACCATGCATGAAACTCTACTGTAAATGGATCAAGGACCTCAACATAAGACTCCATACTCTAAATCAGATAGAGGAGAAAACAGGGACTACACTAGAATGTACAGAAATAGTAAAGGACTTTCTGAACAGGACTCCTATAGGTCAAGCATTAGGTACAACAATTGATAAATGGGACCACATGAAACCAAAAAGCTTCTGTACATCAAAACACTATCATTCGAATGAAGAAGCAACCTTCAGAATGGGAAAAAAATTCCTTACCAGATATACTAATCCTCTGACATAGCATTAGTATCTAGCATATACAAAGAACTCAAAAAACTAAACATGAAAAAAACAACCCAACTAAAAAGTGAGGCAAGGAGCTGAACAGGAATTCTCTGAAGATGAAACACAAATGACTGAGAAATATTTTTACAATGTTCAACATCTTTAGTCATCAGGGAAATGCAGATTAAAACTACTTTGAGATTCCATCTTACCTCTCTCAGAATGGTAAAGATAAAAAAAAATGCTAGCAAGGACATGGAGAAAGGAGTACTCATGCACTGCTGGTGGGAGTGCAAACTGGTGCAGCTACTATGGAAATTGGTATGGAGATGCCTCAAAAATTTCGAAGTGAATCTACCATATGACTCAGCCACACTACTCTTGGGCATATATTCAAAAGACTCTATACCCTACTACAGAAATATCTGTTCATCCATGTTCAATGCAGCCCTTTTCATAATAGTCAGAAATTGGAAACAACCTAGATGTTCATCAACCAATGAATGGATATTGAAGGTGTGATACATATATACACACAGTGGAATATTATTCAGCTATTAAAAAAAAAAAAACAAAATTATGCAATTTCCAGGTAAAGGGAAGGAATTGGAAACAGTCATCCTGAGTAAGGTAATCCAGGGCCAGAAAGACAAATGTCACATGTTCTCTCTCATAACTGAATGCTAGCTTTGAAATCTTAAGATATACAAATTTCAGTAAGAAAACTCAGAGAGGCTAAACTAATAGCTGACCATTGGTTGGTAGGGAGGGAGGGTTTCCTGGGAGGGATGGTAGAATGTAGTGATATGACAGAGGAAAGGGGAACATTAACTAGGAAGGGTTAAATGGGGTAGGGAATGAAAGGGCAGGGTAGAGGAGAGATATAGGGAAGATAAATAACACTAAAGACCTTTAGAAAAAGCCATATGGAAACCTACCACTAGAGAAGCTTCTTAAGACATATACATTATCATCATAAAAAGTAATAAAAAGGAGTTATCCTGTAACAGGAGCCATTGCCTTTTCTAGATATCATAGGTTAATGAAAAAAAAAACCAAAAACCTCAATGCAGGAATGGACTCCCTCTCTAGAAGCTAGTGACCAGGGGTCCCATAGACCATCAAATAATACTTGTCATTGTCCCTGCTCTTGATTACCCATGTAACTGGATGGTAAGACCCTATTGCTGAAGACACTACATACATGAGCTATATAGGACAAACAAGGAGAAATCAAGCTGGTCCTGATTTCAGAGCCTCACCTCCACTGGCTAGCATTCATAATGCTGAAGATGCTATACATACTACCAGAAGAAAAAAATAATCATCAGCCTTACCCAGCTGTGAATCTTATGAACTATAGTAACAATTGGCCTGGCAAGATATGCCCACTAGTGCAACAGTGGTACAAATATTAAGGGAGTAACCAACCACTGTTTAATTGGATTTAAGGTCAACTTCCTAGGATGGAGCCCTACCTCACATTGATATTAGGGTTAGGAACCTGAGGTTAGACAGGTCACAGGATCTAGAAGAGACAACCTAATACTAGTTTTCTACCCAATAACTAGCACAGTAAGGTGACTTTTTTTTCTTTTTGACACAGGGTCTCCCTGTAGGCCTAGCTGGCCTGGATTCACTATGGAGACCAGGCTGGCCTCAAATTCACAGAGATCTGCCTGCCTCTGCCTCCTGAGTGCTGGGATTAAAGGTGTGTGCCACCAAACCACCCAGCTTTAAACTGACTCTTAATGACTTGTTACAGCCATAAATTAATGAATCTCTCAACACCAGAGAAGTTTCCTTATGCAGTAGATGATAATTAACACAGAAACCCACAACTGGCCAAGGTGCAGAGAACAAGAGGCTGCACCTGAACTGGATAACTATATCCAATTGGTATCCCTAAATTGGATACCTATATCAAACCTCTACTCCGCAGGCTCAAGGATCATTGTGGAAGAGGGGGCAGAAAGATTGTAAGAGCCAGAGATGATGGGTGACCTCAAGGAAAGAGAGTTTTTCAGTCAGCAGTGAAGTTACTCATGAACTCAGAGCAATGGTGAAAGCAAGCACAAATGCCATGCAAGCTCAAATTAGAAAAAAAGTCAAATAAGAAGAAGCTCCAACCCCACCTAAGGAAACTGTGCCAATAGATGGCTGCTGAGAGGGGCAGGGACAGTCTCTTTCAAAGCATCAGACTCTTGGTAGGTTAACCAGACTACAGCGGATGGACACACACTGAATGACATTTGGAGATACAAATAAAGCTTTTTTAGGCCTTATCATATATATAACAGAGTACATTAAATTGGGCAAGGGTCAATAAGGGGAAGTGCAGATAGGGAAGGGGATCTAAATACCATTAAATTATATTGAATGAAAAATCGCAAAAATTCAAACAAATAAAGGACTTTGTTATTTTTATTCCTTTGTATATTTGTTGAATTTTGTTTATACATATATTTTCATTATTGGGCAACTACTTAATTTTTATCTCTTGCTCTTTCTTCTTCCTGTTTATAATGTTCTCCCCTCTGGCTCATCCTTCCTTTTACTTAACCCTTCCTTCCTTTCTAATTTTCGTTTCCCCAAAGCTTTAACTCATTCATTTACACCAAATAATTTTTAATGTCATAGTATACTCTACATTACTGTAGCCATTTTGTGTACTATTGTCATTGCTGGTATTAGTAGACTTTAATTGATCTCTCTCTCTCTCTCTCTCTCTCTCTCTCTCTCTCTCTGCCTGTTATCTGTGTGCGTGTGTGTATGTGCATGTGTATGTGAAGGTATACATATGTGTGTCTGTGCTTGCAATGGGGGGGGGTCAGGTTGTCTTCCTCAATCATTCCCCACCTCTTTTTTTTGAGACAGATTCTCTCACTGAATCTGAAGTTCAGCATTCACCTAGACTAGCTGGTCAGGAAGCTCCAGGGATCCTCCAGTCTACACCTACCCAGCACTGGGAATATAAGCACACATGAATTTTTATATAAGGACTGGAAACCCAAACTCAGGTCCTTGTGCTTACATAGCAAGCACTTTATCAACTGATTCATCTCTCCAGCCTCTTAACTGATTAAAACCTTTTTTTTACTTTTATTTATTCATGTGTGTGCTTGCACATGCGCAGGCTGTGGCATGGAGATCTGAGGACAATTTGTAGGAGACTGTTCTCTCCTTCTATTATGTAGGCTCTAGGGCTCAAAATCAAGTCCTAAGGCTTGACGGCTGGTTCCTTTATCTCCTGAGCCATCTCGCCATCACTCGCGTCAAGTGATTTTAAGTGTATTTCTATTTTGTTCGATATGCCTTTGCTTGCTGTCACAACAGCCCCCTTTCTCCTCTCTGAGTGGTACTAGGAATTGAGCACTCGAGAGAACACACTCCTCACTGAAAATAACCCCAAATAAAACCAGCAGAATGATCCAATCAAAACAACATGCGCAAATCCTAACAGAAACATAAGAAATAAGAAAAAGTAAGCCAAGAAGACTGCTCCAAAAGGTCTTAACTTTCAATTACTGAATTCAAATATACTGAAGTAAGTTAAATGTGGAATGAAGAATTCAAATGTTAAT
This sequence comes from Nannospalax galili, assembly GCF_000622305.1. Lineage (NCBI taxonomy): Eukaryota > Metazoa > Chordata > Mammalia > Rodentia > Spalacidae > Nannospalax > Nannospalax galili. The sequence goes on from NW_008345054.1 coordinate 1,884,997, forward strand.
TGTAAGGTGGTCAGTAACGTCAAAGATAATGTAACATAACATAAACAGCTGAATCAAGTAAAGAAATCAATTCAGGGCCTACAGAAGAAGGCCAGAAGATGAAATGAGAAAGTCAGAAAAATGAACAGCAGCAACACTGGGGTTGCAGAGGTGGCTCAGTGATTAAGAGCAAGCACGTACTGCTCTTCCAGAAGACCCGAGGTTGGTTCCCAGTACCCATACCATGGGGCTCACAACAGCCTGAAACTCCAGCTCCAAGGATCTGATGTGCTCTTTTGGCCTCCACAGGCATCTGCACACGTGTAGGATATACTCATTCAGCATACACATACGCATACAAAAAGTAGCAGCAACCTAAATGGGAAATTCATTTAAGAAATTGAGTTTTTAAATTAGTTAATTAATTTATTTTTCAGGTATATGAGTTTTTTATTTGCATGTATGTAAGTGCTCCACCTGCATGCAATGCCTGTTAGGCCAGAAGAGAGCACTGGATCCCCTGGAACTTGAGTTAAGGATGGTTGTTAGCTGCCATGTGGCTGCCAAGAACCAAACTCAGGGCCTCTGCAGGAGCAGTCAGTGCTCTTAACTGATAAGCCATCTCTCCAGCCCTGAGATTAAAATAAATAGATATAAATAAATAAACAAATTAATTAATTAATTTAAAAAAGTTAAAAGTTACAGCAGGCATAGAGACACATGCCTTTAATCCCAGTCCTCGACAAGCAGAAGCAGGTAGATCTCCGTGAGATCGAGGCCAGCCCGGTCTACAAAATGAGTTTCAGGTAGGCTGGGACTGTCAAAAAAAAAAAAAAAAAAATGTTGAAAGTGAAGAACTCAATGAATATTAAAAAACAACAAAAAGTTGAAAGCATTAACAATAGAAAAGACCAACCAAAAGAAAGAATACCAAGGATGAAGGAAAAGGCCAAGAAAGTAATATATTCAAATATCAATAAAGAAAATAAGCAATTGAAGGAGCATGAGTACAAGTTCAAACTCTGAGATACAATCAAGATAGTAAAACTGAAGAATCCAAACCTAAGAAGGAATTGACACAAAAACCAAAAGCAGGGAGCTATAGAGATGGCTCTGCTAGTAAGAGCACTGGCTGCTCTTGCAAAGGACCCAAGGTTCAACCCCAGCACCCACATGGTGGCCAACGCCGTCTATAACTCCAGTTCCAGGGAATCTGATGCCTTCTTCTGTCCTTCACGGACACTGTATGATATGGGTGCACTTACATACATACACGCCATACACTCATACACATAAAATTAAAATAAATAAATAAAACCCCAAAGCACAGAAAAATCTATGCAATAGAATTTTGGCATAAAATTCCTTTAGCATATAAAAAAAATGAGCAAATATGCAAGCAAAAGAGCCATTTTAGAACCTTAAGTAAACATGACCAGGAGAGAACCTAACCAGAACACATTAAAGTCAAAATGTCAAAACAAAGAAATAATATTAAATATTTTAACAGAAAAACATGTACATTTACAAAAGGTAAAGCCATTAGAATAACACGAGACCTCTCTACAGAAACTTTAAAAGCCAAGAAAAAATAGGATGATGTATTTTAAGTCCCGAGAGTAAATAATAATCAAACATTGCTATATCCATCAAAGTTATGTTTTAAAATTGGCTGAGAAATAATGACGTTTCAAGACAAGCATAAAGAAATTCATGACCACCAAACCAGCGTTGTAGTAAATGTTTAAAAGGCATTCAAAACACAGAGGAGGAAGAAAGACAGTCTCAATCACAGGAGTATAGGAAGGAATAAATTTCACAGAACAGATGAACAGAAGGAAAATAACAAAAAATTCACCATGTCTGACATAGTAAACCAGAACCTCCTATTAAAAACAGGGTATAAAGGTAGAAAGAAATTGACAATTCAATCAATCAGAAAAACAAGCCACAAAATTACAGGATTCAGCAACCCCCTAAATGCAAATGGTCTTAATTCTTTATTTGAAAGATGACGGCTACCTGATGGGATTAAACAAAAGATCCAACTATGTGTTGTCTCCCAGAAACTCAATGGCCAAGATACCCACAGAATGAGAACCAAAGGATGGAAATAAATTTGACAAGCTAATAAAAATCAAAATCAAACTGGCACAGCTATTCCGATATATACAAAAGTAGACTTTGAACCAAAACTAGTCAGAATATATAAAAGTCACTACATAAAATAAAGGGGAAAATCCATGAAGATGTAACAATGGGAAATATATGCACCAAACGTCAGAGCTCCCAATTTCATTAAGTAAATACTACTACATATAATAGGACAGATAGGTTCTAACACAATAATAATGGGTGACTGTAACACCCCTACTTTTATCAATAGATAGATAAATCAGACTAAAAGTCAACAAACACACTTAGAGATAACCTGTACCATAGATCAAATGGACATAGTGACCATTTACAGAATATTCCATAGAACAGCTACAGAATACACATTCTTCTTAGAAGTCTATGGAACACTCTAAAATAGATCACATTTTAGGGCATTAGGCCAGTCTTAACAAATACAAAATAATTTAAGTAACTTCTTATTATCTTATCAGATTACAGTAGAATAAATCTAGAACATATATATATATATATATATCTCAAACTATACAAATCATTGAGATACTGAACAACATGCTCTTCTTTTTCTTTTTTGGTCTTTTTTGAGACAGGGTCTCCCTGTAGCCCAAGCTGACCTGGACTCACCAAGCAGACCAGGCTGGCCTCGAACTCACAGAGATCTGCCTGCCTCTGCCTCCTGAGTGCTGGGTTAAAGATTATGCACCATCACGCCCAGCGAGATATTAAACATCATGCTCTTGAATGATCAGATGGATGCTGAATAAGTCAGGGGGAAAATAAACATTCCTAGGCTCAAATGAAAATGAAAGCATGACTGACCAGACCCTCTGAGATAGAGCAAAGGTAGTTTGAACATGAAAGTTCACTGCTATTATTGCTTACATTAAAAAAAAAGCTCAGATCTCAAATAAATATCTTAGTGATGCATTTCAAGGCCATAGAAACACAAAAACAGGCCAAACTCAAAACAAGCAGAAGAAAAGAAGTAATAAAGCTCGGGGCAGCAATTAATGAAGTGGAGACCAAGAGAACAATGTAACAATAAATCAACCAAGGAGCTGTCTCTTTGAAAAAGAAAAAAAGAAAAGATCAATAAGCCCTTAGGCAAGCTAGCCAAAAGAAAGAAACAGAAGACCCAATTTAATAAAATTAGAGATGATAAAGAGAGGTACAATAGATTCCAATGAAATTCAGATCATTAGGGAATAATTTCAAGACATATTCCAAAATAATTGGAAAATGTAGAAGAACTGGAAAAATTCTTAAGACATATATGGCCTACCAAAATTAAAGCGATATGAACAACTTAAAAAGATCCATAACAAGCAATGAGATCAATAAGATTGACATAGCAATAGAGAATCTCCCAACAAAGAAAAGCTCAGGACTAGATAGATTCATTGCAGAATTCTTTTTTTTTTTTTATGTCAGCAATTTATCCAAGGTAAGAAGAATGGTTTTATTTGTTATGTACAGCATCATCATTGTTCTAAAAACAAAGAGATCATACTATTCAATGAACATACCTATGTCAACTTGCAGTGTTCTAAATTTTCTCTAAATTCTGTTTTGACTACATCCTTCAATTTTTTTGGTGTGTGGTAGATGCATGTATGTGCACATGTGGATGCACACACCCATGCACTGTTGCTGGAGGCCAGAGATCTTCCTCTGTTGCTGTCCACTTTATTTCCTTGAGATAGGGTCTCTCACTGAACCTGAAGTATGCTGTTTAGGCTAGGCTGCCTGGGCAGTGAGCTCTAGGGCTCTGCCCCCTTTAGTGCTGGGGTTACAGGCATGGGGTTACATGCCTGGCTTTTTTTTTTTTTTTGTAGATTTTTTTTTTTTGAGAGTATGAAGTCAATAAAAGAGCTTAAGAGAAGATATATAGCTTTTCATGGCTGATCTGGTACAGAACTGTGATCCATCTGATGGAGTGTCTGTTATTAAAGGCTGAACATTTCAGAGCCAGTGGGAAGAACTGGAAGTTTTGTATGACTTACAC
>NW_008345054.1:1890173-1939776 GCF_000622305.1 Nannospalax galili
CACAGGGCCCAAGCTAGGAGTAGAGAACAGCGGGGGAGATGGAAGGGTGAGCGCGGCTGGGGAGAGTGGGCCAGGAGGGTTAGCCAGTGGTGCAGGTCCGGGAAGCAGGGAGAGGTGAGGGCGGGGCCAGGTCCCACGGAAGCAGTGCTCCTGGGGCCCAAGGAAGGCCCCAAGCTGGCCTGGTTGAAAACGATCAGGAAGCAGCACCAGTTCCCCAGGTGTCTGGGGACCCAAGACCAGGAATGGCACAGGGCCCAAACCAGGAGCAGAAAACAGCGGCGGAGATGGAAGGGCGAATCTGCAGAATTCTTTAAGACCGTCAAAGAAAAGTTAACATTAGTCCTTGTCAAAACACTCCACAAATATAAAAGAACAGTGCTACTCTGATTCCAAAACCAGATAAAAGCACAACAATAAAAGAAAACCAAATAGATCTATTTCTCTGATGAATATAGACACAAAAATTCTCAGTAAAATACTTGAGAAACAATACAAGAGTATATTAAGAAGATCATAAACCATGGCCAAGTTGGTTTCAATTCTGGGAAGCAAGGGGTTCAACAAACACAAATCAATAATTCTAATACACATATAAGTAGATGACAGAAATGTGATGATAATCTTACTAGATGTAGAAAGTGCCTCATAAAGTTCAAGACCCTTTCATGTTAAAAACTGAAAAAGTGAACAGAAGAACCTAACATAATAAATGTTATATATGGCAAACTATATTTAATATTAAAGAAAATGGGATAAAACAGGCAGCATGTCCTCTAAAATCAGCAACAAGATAAGGATATCCATGCCCATACTTTTAATTCAATATAGTACTTAAAGTCTTAGAGCAATTAAGCAAGAAAAATATGTCAAAGGGACATAAGCAGGAAAGGAAGAAGTGAAATTCTCTCTATTGGGGAATCTGCAGATACCTTAGAAGACCCTAAATAATCCACCAGAAAACTCAGATCATATAACAGTTTTAACAAAGTAGCAGAATACACAATCAACACATAAAAATCAGTAGCTTTTCTATATACCAATAATGAAAAAAGATACCAAGTTCTTTAAAAAAGCATTCACAATAGCTTATAAAATAAAATAAATTCACAAGGAGATGAATTACTTCTACACTAAAAACTTTCGGTAAAGGCACCAAAGGAGGAAATTGAAGACAACACTAGAAGATGGAAAGCCTTCCCATGCTTGCCAACTGGAAGAATTAACATAGTGAAAACGATTATTACCTACAGATTCAATGTAATCCCATTAAGATTTCAACAACATTCTTCACAGACCTGGGGGAAAACAATCCTAACATTTATGGTAGGCAAAAAGACCCTGAATAGCCAAAGCAATCCTAAGCAGAAAAAGCAAATGCTGACAGTAGTATCACAGGACCTGATCTCAAGTTAGACTACAGAGCCATAACAACAATACAGCATGTTACTGGCACACAGACACACACCAAGAAAATGGAGTAGAAGACAGAGTTTAAATCACTTAAATTTTGTCAAAGGTGCCAGAAACACACAAGGGGAAAAGAAAATCTTTTTAAAAAATGTAGAAGAATGACACTAGATAACTTTCTCTCATACTATATAAAAATCAACTCAAAATTTATCAAACTTTAATAAAAGGTCTGAAACTTAATGTAAGACTTGAAACTCCGGAACTGCTAGAGGAAACCATGTAAGACTACTTTAAGATATAGGCAAGGAGTTCATGGAAAAAAAAAAAAAACTTTAATTGCCTAGGAAATAATTACAAGAATTGACAAATTGTAGGTTCATGAAATTTAAAAACCTTTGCAAGCAAAGGAAACAAATAGCAGGCCAAAAAATTCAGTCGACAGAATGAGTTAAAATCTTTGTCAACTCTTACATGTGAGAAAAGATTAATATCTAGAGCTTATAAAGAATTGCCCACTTATCATTCAGTCAATAAATGAGCAAGGGAACTGAACAGCTGGTTCTCAAAAGAAGAAATACAAATGGCCAAAAAACACATGAAAAAAGTTCAATGTTAATCACTATCAGGAATATTCAAATGAAAACTGCACTAGGTTCCATCTCACCTTAGTCAGAATGGCTATCAAGAAAACACAACAGAGGCTGGAGAGGATATGGGGAAAGGGAAACTCTTGGCTCTTGTTAGGAATGCAAATTGGTACGGCCACTATGGAAGAGTACCGAGGTGACATATTTATGAGGGTGCTTTTACAAAGGTTTAACTGAGGAGGGAAAATCTATTCTGAATATTGGTGGTACCATTCATGGCCCAGGATCTCATATGGAATAAAAAGGGGGAAAAGAAGAAGCCAGCAGCACTCATCTCTCTGCTTCCTGACCAAGGACACAATGTGACAAGTTGCCTCATATTCCCACTGTCATGCCTTCCTCACCATGAAGAACTATATTCCCTCAAATCATATAGCAAAATAATCCTTTCCTTCTTAAGTTGCTTTTTGTTTAAGTATTTTGTCACAGCAGAGGAAAGTAATTAATATACAATTCTTGGACATATACCAAAAGGAATTTATATCAGCAAACCATGAACACACACATTCATGTTTATTGTTATACTATTCACAACAGCCAAGATATGGGACCAGTCTAGATGTCCATCAACAGACGAATAAAGAAAATGTGGTACCTATACATATCAGTCATAAAGACTCTTCCTAAGTGTATCAGGTTGACAGACAAGATTAGCTATCATGTTATTTACAGGAAAAATGAACACAACTAGAGATCATCATGTGACACAAAATAAAGCAGACTCAGAAAGACAAATATATAATTATCATAAATGGAATCTAGAGTTAAATATGTGTACACGTGACAGGAAGTAGGAGAGGGACTATAAAGAAGGAAGGGACATAAAGTAGGGAGGAGGGGCTGGAGAGATGGTTCAGCAGTTAAGAACACTAAATGTTCTTGCAGAAGACCTGGGTCGAATCCCAGCTCCCACATGGCAGCTAACAACTGTCCGTAACTCCAGTTCTAGGGGATCCAACAGCCTACATGAAGGCAATACATGCATACACATAAAAAATAATAAAAAATAAAGTAGGGAGGAACAGAAGAGGGAACAGTGACAAAAATGAGGGGAAAAAAAGATAGACTAGCACCTGTTCTTTCATGTAAAATAAAGCAAGCACTGGACATCTTTCAGATGCAGAATTTAGATGACATGAAAGCAGAAGGGGGGCAACTTTTGGGCTGAGAAAGAGAGAGGAGGAATAGGTAAGGGTGCCTGTGGGTGAATATGAGCAAAGGACAATGATATATATCTATGAAAATGTCATTATGAAACCCATTATTCTGCATTGTTTACCCAAAAAATGAAATTTAAAATCTCTATGTGCCCAAGAAAGATGAGAACATATATCCATCAAAACACTTGTACATGAATATTTAAAGTAGCCAAAAATAACTTCACATGAACAGGCAAATAACTGTGATATACATTATAGCAAGGAGAACCTTGAAAACATTATGCTAAGTGAAAGAAATCAGATGGAAAATACGACAGACATATTTGTATGACTACAATTATACACGTCTAGAATAGGAAACATGATGGAGCAAAGAGTAAATTGGGTGGGGAGTCTGAGTGGTAGGGAAGAAGTAAAGACGTTTCCAATGTCTGATAATTAAGAGAGGACTTCTTTCTGGAATAATGGAAATGTTCCATAATTAACGATGACTCTAGTTTTACACCATTGAGAGTATCAAAACCCTGAATTATGTACTTTTTTTTAAATTAAAAATTTTTTTTACATGTGCTAGGTGTGGAGTCACACGCCTTTAACCCCAGCACTTGGGAAGCAAAGGCTTATGGATCTCCATGACTTCAAGGGTGGCCTGCTCTAAATACAGAGTGCCAGGGAGCCAATCAGGGCTAAATGGTGAGAACTTCTATCAAAGAAACAAACAATAAAAAAAGTATGTGCATGTGCAAATGTGTGCATGATTTGTGTCTGGGTATGTGCATGCCACTTAAGTGTGGAGGGCAGAGGACAACTTTGTGGAGCTGATTCTCTCCTTCCACCTTTATGGTGGCTCTGGGTCTTGAACTCCGGTCACCAGGCTTACCCAGCAAGTACCTTTATCTGCTGAGCCATCTTGCAGGCCCTGAATTACATGGTTTAAAAAGGTGAACTTTATGGTACATAAATCATATCAACAAAATTGTGTTTTTGTAATGACTAATGCCACATTACTTAAAAAAGAAACCCCTATGAACATTTATCCATCAAGTACCCAAAGCAGGACAAAATTGTTTGAAAACAACTAGAAATACTGACTCAAGCAGAAGCACAGACAACATACTTGAACTATTTTATTTACTGAGAAATAAAGTCAGTCTCTCTAAAATAAGTTACTTGAAAAATGGAAACAACCCCTAATTTTCTGTGAAGAGATACATTGTGAAAGGCTATTCCCTTTTAACTTTCTCTTCAGGTGCACCACAAATATTACCTGCTGTGTGCTCTGCTTTGGGGGAAGAACTGGGAGAATACTCAGGAAGAAAGTAGATTTTCCTTCCCGTACTTCTCACACATGTCCTGAACACTGAAAACACTTTAGGAAAAAGCAGTCCAAATGAATTCTGATGTCCAGAAATTTCTCTAAGCATCCTTTTTTTTTTTTCTTAACTTGAATTTTTGCAATTTTCATACTTAATGGTATCTAGATCCCCTCCCCTCTCCCCATCTGCTCTTATTACGCCCTCCTGCCCAATTTAATGAACAGACATACATATATGTATCTATTATATATGTACATATATATGTATAAAATAAGGCCTATAGAGACTAATTTGTGTCCCCAAATGTTCTTCAATGTGAGTCCATCCACTGTAGCCTGGTTAACCTACCAAAAGTCCCATGCTCAAAGCACACTTTTAACTACTTTATTCATTACTAGCTAGCCTCTACTATGTAATTATAAAAGCAAATAATGACAAAGCTGAGCACAACCCACAGTCCTTTAAAATTGCATAATGCTTATATATAAGCCTTTGTGACATGATTAAAAGAGAAATAAGGCATTTAAAATCAAAACCATATAAAATTGAGAATATGTATCATATTAATAAATGCAAAAACAGGAAAGCAAGCAAACATTTTACTGGAAGAAAACATAGGTTATCTGAAATCATCTTTCCACAACCACATGGATGCAAAAAAGTATACTCACCTGGTTTTGGCACTGAGTTGGTCACTGACTGGGGAACTTTCTGATTAATTAACTCAACACAATGACCAGGGAAGAGTCCCACCTAAAGAAAAGTAAAAAAGAGACGATTCCAAACCAGCTAACAACCAGGATGTGAATATTGCCAATTCAGTTCCAGTAATGCACTCTACAGTCCCTCCCAAATGATTCCATGGTTCCAAGACTCTGAATACCAGATGCCAATTATACAAACAAATAATAAAACAAACTGTTGCTATGAGTATATGGAGCTATGTGGGGTTTTCTGTTCAAATATCTAAGGCTGCTTTGTTAGTTTCACCTTTTAATTTCCCAAACTTCTTTTAAATAAATCAAAGTATCTAATCTGACTATAAGTTGAGCATGCAATAGGTAAAATTTTTACTGGTTAATAATTCACTTTGCTGAAATCTTAGTCTAGTTAAATTAGTATCTGTTATCAACTTTTATGCTTATTTTTAATTAGCATTAAGTCATAATTTATTGTTTTATGAGCATCTCCTTTACTTTTTGAAGGCTTCATTAAAAATAACAGGATTAAATTAAATTTCTGAAATAATGATTCATTTAAAAGTGAAACTCACTACTGCTAAGGAATCAACAGTACCGGGTAAGGTGGAAAGCAAGAAGGAAGAAAATGTCCTTCTGCATGGTGCAACAGATACTGTATTGAAGAGCATGCTGCACTGCCCTTAGAGCAGAGCCACTCACACAGCTTTAGGGAGAATCCTAACAAGCTACAGCAGGAATACACTGAGTTCCTTCTGGACACCCAGAGATACTGCATGGCCAATAAAATAAACACAAAGATAAACACGCTGGGAACCAAAAGTAGGAAGAAAATCTTTACCAATATTTATAGATGTTTCCTCAGATAGGGATAGAAATGGGCCACCATGCAACAGATGTTAAAGCTAAAACATGAAAACTACATCACGCTGCATCTCCCTCTGTTGACAGACTCTGGGGAAGAATGGAACAGCTTCCAAGAGTGTGACTCATGAAGTTCTGAGCTGCATAATTTCCATCTGTGGGGGATTATTTTCACATACTCATCTGTTGCATTCTTATTTCAATTTCTGGATCAATATCCTACGGTGCTTAAAATAATAAAGATAATCACTTATCATGAGTTGAAAGGGAGATATTAATAATCAGTTTTGTCTAAAAACTTGAAGTTGAGATTCTTAAAACTATGTCTTCTAAATGATGCTTTAAGTATCTGTTTTATTAGTGAAATTCTATAACATATTCTACTCAACTTCCAATTTCCCTAAAAAAGTAGACTACTTCCAAGATAGGTTGGAACTTAGTAAGAATCAACTTGAAAATTCTCATTTTCTCTTGCAAGTACTCCACAAGAAGACACACGGCATAGTGGTTAACAGCGCAGCCTTGACAGCAAGAGGCCTGGGCCAATCCTGAATGTGCCACATGCTAGGTTGGGCATGTTAACTTGGTCTCTATAATTTAGTTACCCCATGCAAACACAATAATGATAATACTTATCTCATAAGGGTGTACATAAAAATTAAGCAGATTAGTTTAACTAGAGTGTATGTAGTAATCACTTGTCAAATGTTATGTACATTGGCTACTGAAGACCTCAAGGGCTCTAGATCCTCCACCCAGTGAACAGGGCATTATACCATTCTCTCCGTGTCTCTTCTCTTCTCTCTCTCTCCCCACTGTGTGTGCACGTGCGTGTGTGTGTGTGTGTGTGTGTGTGTGTGTGTATGTGTAAACTAAGTTACTCGCAAATGTCATTCTTCCCATAAAATCTTAAGTCATTTCAATTTATAAACATTTGAAATTTGTCATAAAGATCAGATTTGAAAAGTAGTCATGTACATTCAAGGCTCTGTGCCCTGGGAAAATAGCTCAGCTTCCTAATTTGCAACAATAGAAATTGCACTACTTACACATCGAGAGTTTATGTAAAAACAATTAGTCTAGTTCCTGAACTCTGGTGTCTTTAGGCAAATAATGAGCCTTCTATGACGTCCTTACAAAGACTGCACAAAGCTTAACAAAGTTCTTAACGGAACTATGTTATCATATACATTATTCTTATCTTTCAAGTTTGTCTCAATATACTGTGTTTAGATATATGAGAAACACTGTTTACAGTCTGTGAAGATCTAAACTAGGTAGACTGAACACTGCTCTTGGCACTTTTCTTTACACACTAATATTACTAAATACTAGGCAAAACAAATATTCACTTTTCTAGACTTGGCAGTCAACTGAAAACTAGGCATACGTGAACACAGTGCTGGGCAACTGTCCTGTCTTTTCCTTGCTGTGGTTACAGGCATCCAAACTGGAACTGTAGCAGCCATCACCTGACCACAATGAAAGGCCAAGAAAATCTTAGAGGCCTCTACCCAGCATCATTAAGTTACGGATTCACCACCTGTAGTTACTTTTCTGTTCCTTAAAGCCAAAGAATGCCTAACAATCAAGGGACCGTTTATTTAAAATAGCCAACTTGTTCAGGCATGATGACATATGCTATTAATCCCAGCATTTGGAAAGGCAGAAGCAGGCAGAACTCTGTAAATTCAAGGACAGTCATGGTCTACATAGTGACTTCCAGGCCAGTTGGAGCTACATAGTAAGACTCTGTCTCAACTAAATAACTAAAAAACTAGATAAATAAATAAATCAGCCACTGTCATCAATTTGTAAAAGGCAAACAGATTCTATTTTTCTATTACAAATCATCCATCGTAAACAAATTAAATTGTTTTCTGTTGAAAATGTTAAACATAAGAATGTAACTAACCAGGAAAATGCTCTCAAATGAACAATGATACTTTTCTGACAAATACTTAACCTACCACATTCCACTTCATATGAACACTTCTAAAATACCCCAAATGTCAAGTGGTAAAAATGTCCAGGTCTCTGGCTATCTGGCCTTTTAGTTGGGCCATCTTGATTCATGTCTTATTCTTTCTGCATCAGTGCCGGGAAGGAAGGCATATTGAATACCAGGAGTCAACTCTAAGAGGATGCAAAAGAGAAAAGACCAGTACAGGGCTCCATGATGGCAAAGAAGAGGCAGCAAAGATATAGTAAAAAAAGGAAAAGAATGATTCAGGCTGGGACAGAATAGGGGACTTACAGAAAGAGTGAGGAAGTTTACTTTAGTAGTTTTCCTTCAAGTCTTTGAGAGAAAGTGAGAAGTCAGAGAGGTTATTGTATCTGGAACTGTGCTGGTAAATAAATGTTTAGCAACAGGCTCCTAATGAGGAAAAAGGCCTCGGCTCTGTGTTTGCTAGTGTTTGTAGCATAAATACTCCTATTATAGTTATTTCAAAGTATCAGTGGGACACAGAATTGAAAAGTGATGCAGAGTAGTGCCAGGCTGTATCATGTTTATACCATATAAAAGAAAAAACTCCGAGAGCACAAATAACAGAAAAAAATGTAAAATACATATAAAAAATTTAATATATTGTAAACTTACATACTTCAATTTCTAATGGCTATATTTAACGATTGCTCTCAAGATTCACAAAGATTTTATAAGTGAGTCCAGCTCACCATACATTTGGTCCTATGCCTGTTTACCACCTAGCATCTCCTAGAATCAGTTTCCAGCATGTTGGCAACTTTTTCCTTTCTTTTCTTTTTAAAGTAAATCTATTTTATTTTGTTCTTTGAGACAGGGTCTCCCTATATCCCCAGCTAGCCTGGAACTTGCTATGTCGACCAGGCTGGCCTTGATATCACAGAGATCTGCCTGCCTCTGCCTCCTGAGTGCTGATGGACCAAAGGGGTGTGCTACCATGCCAGGCTTCCTTTTCATTTAAAAAAATTTATTATTATTTATTTATAGATTTTTTGTATATTTCATACAGAGCATCCCAAACAATCTTACTCATCTCTATACACACATCCCAAATGGTACCCTCCCATAGCCTCCCCCACCATCCCACCCCACTGGAGCCCACTGTCATCCCCATTACTACACACTGTGTTATCAGTGCCCCCCCCTGTTACCCAGTGCAAGTCCATCCGCTGAGTCTAGTCAGCCTATCTAGGGTTCCTTGTTTTAGTAAGATCAGCCCTTCCTCATCTAGCAGCAATCAGTTGATGCTGGCAAGTCTTAGCTCACCCTGACTCTAAGGGAATAAGGAGAGCTGGGAAGGAGATGGATTGCAGCCTATCACGATATGTAAGCTAAATGGAATGTCAGGTTTGACTTCAACAGTGAGTGTATGAAAAATTATTTTCATGCAACTTAAAGGAAATGTTAGGCAGAAAAGCAATGTGACAAAATAAGCCTCTGGCTTTGCTAAGATCAGGAACAGAAAAGAATCCTTGCTCAATAAGGGGACTTAATCCTAACTACAGTCTCTTTGAAGCAACCAACTGAAAACTAAAAAAGAACTTTAACATAACAGCAATGTAGTCAACACTGACTTTCAAAAAATTCCTGCTCTTATGATTTTTAAATTTATGGCTGGAGAAACTGAGATTATGAGAACAGCAAAACATTCTTTTTGAAGCTGAGTAAGTTCTGCTTGTTATTCATTCATAGCACAGATTCTTCAGCTGGAATTATTACATTTGCTTTCTAACTTCCTATCCTCCCAAGTCTCTGGTGTTCAAATCCTGTGATGACTGATGAGAAGACTGGAGGCACCCTAACTCTCTTGCCTCCCTCTGCTACCTATACCCCTCCCACATTTTTTCTTCACCCTTGAACATTTAAATTGATGCCTTTAGTTTCTTTGCAATGTTAATCTTCTGCCAAACCAATCCAGCAAACCTCCAAACTAAATTAAATATTCTTTTGAAGAAAATCACTTAACTAAGGATATTCAAACCAATGCAAATTCATAGAAATGCAAATAAATTTTCTCCTGTCCCCACTCTCAGAGAACCTACTCTGCTTCAGAATGACCTCAGTCTGAACTCTAGGTCCTTGCCAACATCATCTCAGCACAAGCAGATGATAAATTAATGAGCCAATGAGTCTGTTGAGATTTTGAAGTTATATCCAAATCTTTGTTTCCACTGAGTTACTAGAACTAGAGAACAGTATTTTTCAAAAATGAGAGAGAGAGAGAGAGAAAGCAGCAGTTGCTACTGCAACATAAAAACTAAAAACTGGGAGAGAAATTCTCAATTCTTTAATTCTTAGTTTCTGGTTCCATTTATTCAAGGAAACTCTTGAAATGATTTCTTTAATACATTCCTCTTAAGTCTTTCCCCTCTCCCACACTCTTCATCTCCCACAAAAACACATTACACTGTCTTCTTAAACGTTCACTCTCTAATTTTCATTGAAAAACTAGCTTTACAGCTAGAAAGGCTGGTTTGAGATTCAGAAATATGGCCAGAGATTAGGATATCAATCTAGGAATTGAGAAAGACATTTTCAGGGGGTAAAAGAACCCAGAACAAAGAGAATGAGAAAGTAGCCCTCCCCTAAATGCAGAGGTTGAATGGTGGAGGATGCCCTGGGAAAAGCAGCAGAAAAGACAGTAGGACTTTAAAAATGCTGTGCCAAGTCAGTAAAGAAAAGAAAGTGTCAGGAAGATAGCACTCGATACAATAAGTCTGGTTCTTAGAATAAGAACCAGTAAAATATTTTTACATTGAGTTCAACAGAGACCACGAGTGATGTAATAAACATAGGGTTTAAGAATGTACTTGTGACTGGGAATGGTAGCATATGACTTTAATCCCAGGATTTAGGAGGCAGAGGCAGGCAGATCTCTGCTAGTTCAAGGCCAGCCTGTTATACATAGTTAAGTACTAGTTCAGTCAAGGATAAACATTGAGAACCTGTCTTTAAAAAAAAGAGTGACCTTGTGTCAGGGATTGTTGAAGGAACCTAGAATGTACCTCTCTGGAATACAAAGGAACACTGAGGAGAAGATAATTCAAATACAGGGGAGCTCTGTCTTTCCTCTTTATTTGCCTACAGCTTGGCTTCTGAAAATGTGGGCTGTGTAAGTGGGGGGATCATGAGAAATGTGGCAACAGTAAAAGTTTCTGAATGTGCAATGGCCAAAAAGCAATTCAAAATCAAGCACACAAAGAATCTAAGGTGCCTGTGGTAGTGATGCCGTGCTGGACCACAAAACTTTAATTTGGGCTCTGAACACACAGCACATGCACTGCTTAATGCACATGCCATCACACCACACAATACCTATGAACTCTGTCTGAAATACCTTGGCTCAGATTTGAGACTACTGAGTTGCAGTGTTTTTACTATATACACAAAAGTTCTTTGCTCTTACAGAAACATAATGTAATAATGAAAGCAAAGACTTCTAATATTTTCTTGCCATTATTCTTATGTTAGCATTAAATCAATGCAATTTGGATTGTAGTGTTGGAATGTTTGATTTTAAAAACTGCTGTTTGAGCTGCTGACTTGAGTTTCATTAAAAAAAAAATCATTAAATTTTGGTCAGAATTTAAGACAGAATTTTCAACAATTTCTGAAAGGACCCAAAACATACTTCTGCTATTTTACACTACATATATATGCAAAGTGGCATACTCAGCACTGATGATTATAAAATCAAAATATTGAGTGACTATGAAAAATGCTGAAGATGTCCTACATCCTGTAGTATCAAATATGCAGCAACGTTTAATTTTTATGTAAAAATAAATAAGCATATCCATCTCATTAGTATACAAATTTGCTTTAGTCTTTAATAAATGACAAAACTATATATATGTATAGCAAAGAAATGTTTAAACTTTATGATTTATTATCAATAGAGATGTTTGATTTGTATTTCTATTTTACTTACCTCTATACCCAAGGTTGCATAAAACCTTCTAAAGTGAAAAGGGGTCATGAGTAGAGAAAGTTTAAGAAGCCTTGGCCTTGGGCTGGGTGTGCTGGTATACATCTTTAGTTCCAGCACTTAGGATGCAGAGGCAGGCAGATCTCTGTGAGAACAAATCCAGCCTGGTCTAATTAGCAAGTTCTAGGCTAGCTAGGGCTACAGACCCTGTCTCAAAAAAAATAAATAAATAAAAATAAAATAAATAAAATAAAAATACACACACAATAAAAAAAGAAGCCTTGACCTAAAGAAGTTTACAGTGGCAATGGTAACAGGTCTGTTAATATCTCACTATTCTCCTTCCACCCCCAAGACAGCCACCTAGAGAGGACACATAATCTCTGTCATACTCTGTTCCAGCCTAGAGATGGCACTGAGGGATCTTTAAGCTGCCCTTACTTTACTAATCCATTTCCTTGATTCTCCTGACTAAATCTCCACCTGAGTATGATGATGGGTCTGGAATCTAGACTGGACACAGGCAGAAAGTGGGTGACGGGAAATAGAGGGAACAGTGGAATGTGATCAAGCATAATTCTGAGTATGGAGAGTTAGCCATCTTCTGTGTATCAAAGACCTGATGAGATTCCATTTCTTTTCCAAGTTAACTCAAAGAAATGCCAATAAGGCAAAACTATATTGCTTTAAAACTATATTAAATTTCCTTTAGCTGATTACTAAAAAAGCCAGAAGAGCAGAAAAGAGCAACATGTGTAAGCAGAGGTGGACTGATCAGTAAATATAGCAGATCAGTGAGTTCATAAAACAGAGCACTGTAAAATAAGACAGGGGGCAGGGGAGGAATATGTGGTCAGAGATCATGGATGGTCTTTTTATGACTCCAAGGGATTTGTAAGTTCTTTCTGTAGCAAATGAAAGTGGGAAAATCTGAGCATCAGAAAGGCAGAAGGTTTTAAGGAAAAAAACCAGCAGCAATGTGCCTGTCAAAGTAGAAGGGAAAGGGAATGTAAGAAAGCAAAGTACCACTTTAGAAATCTTCAAGAACAGAGTACGTAAAAGGTAACAAAGCTCATGATACAAAATTGAGATGGAGAAGGCTAAAAGGATGTAGGAGACACAGACAACTGTCAATTGCACTGAACACACAAACAAAATTTTGTCTTTTTCTTTTACCCTTCTTGGGGTACAACTGGTGAACAACTGAACATATTTATAATGTACATTTTGGTTAAGTTTAGGTATCACAAATATATAATCAGTTCTACAGTTTCCTTGTTATGGTTCCCTCCTTACAGCTCTCCTATCCCTGCTCCCAGGCAACCCCCAATCTCTTACATACCACTGTATATTATTTTAATTTTTCCCATAATTTTATATGAAGTCATGTGGAATTAAGTTGTGTCATCGGTCTTCTTCCACATAGCATAATTACTCTTAAGATCACTCATGTTGCTACATGTATCAATGGTCTGTTCCTTTTTATTCCTAAGTAATATTTTAGTGTACGGATGCTACCATATGCCCATTCATTAATCTGTTGTTTACAGATATTAGGGTTCCTTACAGTCTTAGACTATTATATATAAAGCTGCTATAAACATTAAGTTTTTGTATGGACAGAGGTTTCTATCCCCTTTAGGAAATAACTTAAGAATGGAATGGTCAGGTCATGTAATAAGTATTTATTTCATCTAAAAATCCACCAAACTGTTTTCCAAACTGGTGTAGTAATCTAACATTCCCACCAGCACTGTATGAGAATTCTCATTCTTCCACCTCACCACTGCCTTACTGTTATATTAATCTGCATTCCTCTTTTTGTTTAGTTCATGGTTTTCTTTTTAAATTTTATTACTTTTATTTTATGTGTATGTAAGCATTGCCTGCATGTAGGTAAGTGTACCTGTGCTGTGCAATGCCCGCGGAGGTCGGAAGAGACTGTCGGATCCCCTAGAACTGGAGTTACAGACAACTGTTAGCTGCTATGTGGGTGCTGAAACTGGAACCCAGATCTTCTGCAAGAACAACCAGTTAACTATTTTATTAATTCTTAAGCCAGGCATGGTGGTACACACCTTTAATCAGCACTCAGGAGAGAGAGGCAGGTACCTCTCTGTGAGCTCAAGACCAGCCTGGTCTGCATAGTAAATTACAGGCTGGTTGGGACTACAGGGGAACCCTGTGTCAAAAGACCAAATAAATAAATAAATAAATAAAATAAATAAATTTATTAATTCTTTGGGAATTTCATACAATGTATTTTATAATATTCATGTCCTATCCTCCCAGATCCATCCTTACCTCCCTACGCCCACCAAACTTGAGTCCTCTTTTTTTTTTTTTTTTTTTTTTAAATAACCCATTGAGTCTAACTTATGTATTTTTCTTAAATAACCCATTGAGTCTAACTTATGCTGCCCATATACTTCTGGGTGTGGGACCATTCACTAGAGTTTGGCCAACCTACCAAGTTGGACCTTAAAGAAAATGACTCTTCCTCTCCCAGAAGCTATCACCTCTCCATAGCTCTTCAGTTATGGGTGAAGGGTCATAAACCTCTTCCCACTCCAAGCTAGAATGCTGACCGGCTTGATTTTATGCATCTCTGTGTAGGCAACCACAGTTTCTTTGATTTCATGAGTACAGTGGTCCTGTCATGTCCAAAAGACAATGCTTTGCTCCAGTCCTCCCCAACCTCTAGCTCACAATCTTTCTACCCCTCTTCCTTGATGGGCTCTGAGACTTGGGGGGCAGGGTGGTTTATAGATGATCCACTTGTGGCTGACTACTCCACTGACCCTTGTTCTTTGCACTTTGAATAGCTGTTTTTGTGCCAATTGATATTCACTACACAAAGAAACTTCCTTATGAGGACTGTGAACTTCACTAATCTATGAACAGAGAAAGACAAATTAGAGGGCAGTCTGATACTATGTCCAGTTAATAGAATAATAAGTAGAATGTTCCCTGGGGGCTGAGAGCTCTCCAACCATGAATTCTTGGCCAGATTTACAGTACCAACCATGTGTTTCCTCCTGTGGAATGGGCCTTAAATCCAATCAGGCAGTGATTGGTATGCCATAACATTTGTACCACGTACCAGTGTATCTTGCATGCCAGTCATTGCTGCAGCTCACAGGGTTCACAGCTGGGTAAGACTGTTGATGACTTTTTCCCCCTACAACAGCCTGAATAGCACATTCCAGTATATGAAAGTTAGCCATCAGGGAAGAAGTTTTTTGGTCAGCCAATCTGAATTCTCTTTGTTGGTGACCAGTATATGTAGTATCTCCAGCATCAGGGTTTATCATCAAGAGTTGGTGGGCAACCAAGAGCAATGGCAACAGCCTGTATTGTTTGGGGGAAGTCTCTGGGACTCCTCTGGCCAACAACTTGAAAATCTGCATTTTTCTAAGGACTATTTACTAGAGTTGAAAATCTTTTTATGTGTTTGTCATTCATAACCTTTGGGTTATGTGACTGTTCCAATTTTTGCTCCTTTTAAACCAAGTTCTATTTCTTAATGAGTTTTGAGTTCTTCATGTGTTCGGTGTATCAGTCCTTTATCAGATATAATTATCACAAATATTTCCCCCAGTCTGTGCATATCTATTTTTTTGTAGCTGTTGATTTTATTTAATTCAGGTTTTATTAAAGTTGTTTTTAAAAATATGGAATGTTTCACAAATTTGTGTGTCATCCTTGTGCAGCGGCCATGCTAATCTTCTCTGTATAGTTCCAATTTTAGTATATGTGCTGCTGAAGCAAGCATGTCTTTCTATTCTTTTGACTATGCTTTTCAAATAGTAAAAATTCTACATTTTAAAAAGACTTATTTTGTGAATTGTTCTTTTGATGTTAAATTTAAGAAACAATTGCCTAATCCAAAGCCACAAATATTTTCTCTGATCTTTCATTTGAGGTTTTATAGTTTACACTTTACTTTTAGTTATAGGATCCATTTGAGTCAGTTTTCACAGCTGCTACAAAATATAAACCGACGTTTATTTTAGAGTGTGCTGGATGGCTTCACTTGCCAACATGACACACCCAAGAAGAGGCAACCTCAATTGAAACATTTCCTCCATCAGTCTGGCCTGTGGCCAAGTCTGCGAGGCAATTTCTTGATTACTGAGCTATGTGTGAGAGCTCAGCCCACAGTGGGTGGTGCCAACCTATGTGTAGGTGGTCCTGGGTTATATAAGAAAGCAAGCTGAACACAGGCCAGAGGAACAAGTGACTAAGCAGCATTCCTCTATGGTTTCTGTTTCAGATCCTGCCTCAACTTCCCTTGCTAATGGACTGTGAATGAAAGCCAAATAAACTTTTTCCTCCCCAAGTAGGTTTTGGTCACTGTCTTATAACAGCAATATAAAGCAGACTGTAATAGAAACTGGTGCCAGAATTGTGGCGTATTCCTGTAATGGGCCTGACCATGTTGCTTTAGAGGGGATCGTGAAAGCTTTTGGAGCTTTGGACTGGAAAAGCCATTGAGTGCTTCAAGTTCAATGAGCTGTTCCATAGGTATTTGGAAGATAATGCTGAAAGAGGTATGGATGATAGAGGCTTGGCTGATGAAGGTTCAAAGGAATCAAAGACTGTTGGGGCTGTTTCAAAGATATTTTTGAATTGAGAATCTGGTTTCTAGTAGGCTTGGGCTAAAGAATCAGCTATGATTAACATGAAACCAGTATCACTAAAGTGAAACCTTTATTTTACTGATGTAGTTAGCTGAGGCTACAGAATCAGCTGTGATTAAAAAGAGACCAGCATCACTGAGGTAAAATCTTCTGGGAAGTATTTCCTCAGGGTTAGCACTGAGAAGCTGTAGTCCAGAAGAGGCCAAAGCTTCATCTCAAGCTAGAAGCCAGACTTGGAATATACATGAATCTCCCACATGGTACTGTTTTTGGCAGCATGAAAGCTGCAGAATTGAAGGGTCATAGAGATACTCTGAGGCGTGGCACTGTGAGAAGCCAGGAGAGCCATTAGTGAAGGTACAGCCTCAGTTGCAGCAGTGTGATTTTACCTCAGTGATGCTGGTCTCTTTTTTAAGTCAGGACCATGGGACAACCACCAAGGGTAGCAGCAGGTGTGGAATGCAGCCCACAATTAAGAGACTTTTAAAGAGACACTGAACTTTTAAAGTATTGGAATTCTTAAGGTCTGTGGAATTTTTAAAGTTGTGCTGTTTTATATTGTAATATTAATATGAACATGAGATCTTGGTGATAAGAAACTGAAAAGTTATGTTCAGTAGTGTGTGTGTGTTAACAAAGGGTCAATTGTGCTATATAGTGTCAGTTGTCAACTTGACACATCTGGGAAGAGAGAGCATCAATCAGGCATTTCTTCCATCAGATTGGCCTGTGGTCATATCCATGTGGCATTTTCTTGATTATTGAGTGATGCGGGAGGGCGCAGCAAATTGTGGGTGGTACCACCCCTGGGAAGGTAGTCCTGTGTTGTATAAGAAAGCTGACTGACCTCCCCTGAATGCTAGCTCTCATAGCTTTGGAGAGCACTAAGCAAGCTGGTAAGGGAGAATATCAATCAATGGTCCAACCCTCGTTTCAAGGCCTAAAAACCACATCAGTAACCAGCACAACAAATGACACTGGTGCAGTAGTGGCACTTTTATCTTGAGGGTAATCAACAGCTACCTATTTGAACTTAAAGCTCACTCAATGGGAGGAAACTCATGTCTGGTAATGTAAACCTAGCCAAATAAACATAGCTGGGGAGGTCAGAGAGCTTAGAGAAAACCCAAGGTTCTCATATCCCTAGACAAATTTAATTTCTTACTAGGTGCAAAATATGGATCCTTAAATTTACAGACAAGTATCCACCCATCAAAATTGCTTCTTTTTCAACAGACAGAGGCTATTACAGAGTTACACCACTGGTCACACGTAGAGATTCCCTGTGAATTGTCCAAGCCTAAGTGGCACATCTAGATGTAACCTCTACACCTAAGACTCATGGAACAAAGAACAAGGGATGAAGAGAACACTAATGCACCTTTCAGTTCTCATCAACGAAGCTCCCTCATGCAACAGAGGGCCAGGAACATAAAAGGCCACAAATGGCCAAAAAGTAGAGAATAAGAGTCAGCAGAGTGTGAGTCCTTGGACAGGTCTCCTACATTGAGGTCCACCCACCAGTGCTCAGGGAGCAATGCAGAAGAGGGAGTGAAAGGAAGTACATGACCATATGGAAATAGTCCTACAGGCGCCTGCAACCCTTCTCATACAAACCCACAGCAATGGTGTCACCATGCCCAAGACCCATGCAAACCCAGGCAGACAAAAACCCAGCACAAAACTGTGGAAATGAACAGTAAGCCCCAATCTTAGTTGAAGAATTATTGGCAGCTGATTACTTCTGGGTGAGGAAGAGTTGACCTTCTTGAAGGGAGAGACTCTAGATAGGCTGACTAAACCCTGGTGGATGAACTTGCACTGAGGGACATCTCAGGACATTAACTTTACATAATAGGCCTTAATACAAGTGACAGAATGTATGAACTTTGGCGGGGGCGGGGGGGGTGCAGTATGGGAGGGTTCCAAAGGGGAGGAGGGTATAAAGATGATTTTATATATGAAATACACAAAAATCCAATAATTTTTAAAAAAAAAAAAAAAGAAAAGAAAGACTGAACACAGGCCAGTGCTTCCCAGGGTGGGTGCTTCAGTTTCTTCCAGCAGGTTTCTGCCTGAGCTCCCACTCTGGCTTCCCTTGACAAAGGACTGTACTACAAGCTGAAATAACTGTTCCCTCCCCAAGTTGGTTTTGGTTATGGTGTTTATCACAGTAATGAAAGTAATTAGGACAGGAAGCAGAAACAAGAAAACGTTTCTTTACTGAAATGACTTTAGAGCTTTGTTGAAGTCACTTGTCCATGTATGTGTGGGTCTGTTTCTAGACTTATTCTGTCACTGGTACCACAAACTCTGGAACTGCAGTTTTTTGTTTTTTGTTTTAGAGAGAGGAAAGATTTTAATAATCATGTACAGTTTCAATCAGAACATAGCAACTCTATATAGATCTAAGAAAAAAAATTCCATAACATACTAATTGTATGAAGAGAAATTTCTCTATTGAAAAACCTTTGATCCATTCAGAAGAAGAACAAAATAAGGAATGATCACCACACCAGAAACTGCCTGGGCATGCAGGGCACAGTCCCAGTGCACAAGTCCACAGGGCCAGTATGAGAGCCCCCACTGGTGTTTCTCTGGCTCTTTACAAGGCATGGATTGAAGAATGGCATGAGTTGTCCACAAGGCTGGCATTTCTTTCCTTTCCAAGTTTCTGCCTGATGTGATATGTGATTTTCAACCATTTCCTGGGGTGACCTGAGATCCAGAAGATACTCCGGGCATGCATCACTTCACCTCTGTGGAGTGGTCATCTTCTGGCTGGTTCTGGGCCCACTAGGCCCCACTACTGGTATTGTCTGCTTCTTCTTGAGGTTCCCTGAGCTACTTTGCTGCTTCCGCCACTGACTTCTCTGTATGTGGCTCTCGATCTGCAGTTTTACAGCAGACCTTCCCTTTATGTTAGCTCTCCATCTTGTTTTTCAGATTAGTCTTGTTTTTTCTATCTTATGTCCTCTGCATTCCCATGATAATTGTTTAATATGCTCATCAATTTCTATATAAAAGTTTGTAGGAATTTTTAACTAGAATCAATTTGTGAAGAGATGACAGCTTGAGAATATAGACTTCCAAAACATAATCATGGTATATCTCTCTATTTACTTGGAGGGATATTCAACCAGCAATGTTCTGAAGTAGTCAGTGCACAGATCTTTCACCTACCTTTTTAGAAATATCCTTAAGATTACATATTTTTTAGCCTGGCATGGTAGTGCACGCCTTTAGTCCCAGCAAAACGGGAGGCAGAGGCAGGTGGATCTCTGTGAGTCAAGGCCAGTCTGGTCTACACAGTGAGGTCCAGGCCAGCCGGGGCTACAGGGAGACTCTGTCTCAAAAAGACCAAAAAAAAGAAAAAGAAAAAAAGAAAAAGAAAAATGATTACACATTTAATGATTACACATTTTTGATGCTATTATAAATGGTCTTATTATACTTTCTGACCAATGTTAATGCTGTTAAGTCTGCAGACTACCTTTAAGGTAACAACGTTCTCAAGCAGTTGGCCTAAGCAGTTAGATATAAGTACATATGATATATTTTAAAGATATAAATTGCTTTGCTTTTATTGCTTTTATTATGTTAAAGTTTTAATATTTTTGAAGTTGTGTATGCATGTAGATAGCACACTAATTGTAACTTTTATTTCAGAGTGCTAAGAACAGGTCACATGGGAGGATGTAGCCTTTGACAAGATTAGGAGCAACTAAGCTTACAACTACTTTATTAATTGCTTCCATGAAACTGAAAGTATAAGCTATCACTTGGTAGACTTATTCCAATGATATAAAGTAACAAAAAGCAAATTCTCTAGCAGCAAATTCATCTCTGAGCATCAATGGCAGCCAGCAATGGCACCAATAAGGAAAATTTAAATGCTACTTAAAATTTTCAGCAACAAAAGAAATCAAGGAAATGTATACATCTGTGCTCTAAAGAGGAGGTGATGCAAAATTAGAACTCAATCCTATATTTGTAGTATTCTGGTCCTGATTGTATCATGTACTCACTACTCCTGTGAGCCAGAAAAATGAATCTAAATTTCTAGCTCTAGATTTTCTTTTTTCTATGTGTGTGTATGTGGTGTACCTATGTTTGTGTATACATGTTTACATGTATATGCATGCATGTTTGGAGACTGGAGGTTGATGTTGGGACTCTTTCTCAATAGCTTTTCCAACTTATTCTTTTTGAGGCAGGGTCTCTCAATAAACCTAGAGCCCACAGACAGGGCTAGTCTCACTAAGCAGCCTACCCTGGAGAACCTGTCTCCACCTTGCCAGGCTGGAACTATAGGCAAGCCTCCACATCATCCCTTCCTCCTCCAGCATTTACTAGGTTCTGAGGATCTGAACTCCTGGTCCTTTTGCCTATATATGAATCCCTTTAATCTCTGAGCCACTCCCCAGTCTTGTCTCTAGATTTCTATTCCTGTAAGTGACAAGTCTAAAATCAGATGGCCCACCTGTCATCTTTCCTACTACAGAAATCTATGATTCTTGCAAGTAGACAAGGAGAAGTCACTACCACTTATTAACTGCTACTGTGCCATCTGTTCTTTGTCCAGAATGCCTGTTGCAATGTAGGCTCTGCACTGAACATAGGCTACTTGTTTCACCCCTCTGTGCTTTAGTTTACTATATATGTAAATTGTGGTAACAGGACTTTATTGATAAAGTCATGAAAATTAAAGGTTAGTGGAAAGTACTTAGAATAGCTTGCATAAGAAGCACTCAAAACCTGGCATGGTGGTGCACAACTTTAATCCCAGAACTTGGGAGGCAAAGGAAGATGGATCTCTGGGAGATCAAGGACACTTGATCTACATAGTGAGTTCCAGGACAGGGAGACCTTGCCTCAAAAAGACCCCCTGCCAAAAAAGAAATGATGTTAGCAATTACTTTTATTTGTAGTATTATGTGTACTCCCTCTGCTCTTAAAATTATGTGACATTTTAGATGAAATTTATTGTTTAATGTGATTTCCCATTACATAATTGTAGAAGAAACACTTTGCTCTATTGATTTTGAGTTACGAAAAGGCACAGCTTTGAATTTTTGGATACTAGAAGGATAAGATTTCCAGTCACCAACACGTTTTAAAAAGATTTTTATTTAGGTTTATACATGTTTTGCCTGTATATATCCACAAAGGTGACAAGAGGGCATCAGAGCTCTCTGAAACTAAAATCTCAAGATGGTTCTAAGTCGAACCTGGGACCTCTGTAAGAGCTGTGGACACTCAAGACTGCTGAGCCCCTCTCCAGACCCAGTAGTTACTCTTTTGGGGGGAGGGGGTTTGAGACAGGGTCTTACTCTGTAGCCCTGTCTGGCCTGAAATTCCCTATATAAAGGGTGACCTCAAATTCACAGAAATTCACTTGCTTGCTTCTGCTTCCCAAGTGCTGGAATTAGAAGAATGAGCTACCACACCTGGCACAGTATTTACATTTTTTTTTTTAGTGAAGCTTTTCTGAAAATTGGTTATGTAGAGCACGTTAAACTCTTGTGGTGAGGACATTTTTACTGTCTAAGAATTGCTTTGATGCTTAATGCACAGAAACACTCATGATACTCTGGAATAACTATAAGAAAGAAAAACAAAACAAAACAAACAAAAAAAAACCAAGTGATCTTTGACCAACCTGTAGAGAATGAAGAGAACATATGAAAATTCTGTCAACCTCTAAATGGGATGTTATTCACTAGATTAACTGTATTGTAAATGTATTTACAGTCTTTGGACTGTATTGTAAATGTACAATGTTTGGGAGGACAAAACAGTTGTTGAATTGTGCACAGGGTAAACAATGAGAGACTGATCAGTGGTCCTCCCATGTGCATTAAAATCATCCAAGGAATTTGGTATATTGGCATACCTCAGTCTCCTGTACCATACCCTGAGATGCTGATATCCAGCTTTAAAATATTTCTCAAGACATTCTGATTTAAGTGGCTCTACATAAAACTCGGTGAAACACTGCAATGAAGAAACAGCAAATAATGATAAAAATATTACCATTATGCTTGTGTAATGCCTTTTACCCAAAGGAAAAATCTTTCCAAGGTCTCTCTCCACAATCCCAACAGCAGTCTATGCTCAGAAACACAGATCTGATAGTGATGCCAGTTATTTTAAAAACAAAACAGTAAGATTCTTTTCTTCCTGAAGGACATAACATGATGAAACACCTCAGAAAACAAAGATGAAAAATTTAATGGACTACTAAGAAGACAAAAACATGTATTTCAGAATTTCAAATTACTGTAACTAACTTCACACTTCCTACTCCCAGAAGTTTAAGAAGAGAGTCATGGTGTAATTTAAATATATGGATGAACTTTCCCTTCTGTTCATACAGCTTAATTATGGTCTGGGCTAGAATGATACATTGAATATAACTTAGAAAAATGCTGGTCTTTACAACGACCAGTAGATGACCAGAGTCTACCTGGCACACACAGAGATAAAAATATAGACTTGGCTTTACATCCTACTCCACAACTTCTGAAGTAGGGCTTTGGCCCTGGGATTCAATCATTTTAGGGTGCTTTCTGGTGATTCTTAGATATTCTAAAGCTTGATAATCAGACCAAGGAGCACGAGAACACCTGGTACACAACAATGAAGACAACAGTATAGACTTAAATTATTCTTGGGTCAATCTTGGACTGAAGTCATTTTTAACTTGAGACAGCCATGCAATACCATTGTGCTGGTTAGTTTTTGTCAACCTGACACAAACTAGATTCAAGGGACTCTCAACTGAAGAACTGCATCCAACAGACTTCCCTGTGGGCATGTCTGTGGGGTATTTTCTTGATTACTGATTGATGGGGGGTGGTCCAGCTTGCTGTGGGCAGCGCCATATCTGGGCAGGTAGCTCAGCGAGCCAAGGAGAGCAAGCCAGTAAGCAGCATTCTCCTCTCCAGGTTCCTGTCTGGAGTTCCTGCCTTGACTTCCCTCAGTGATGAACTGTGACCAGGGAGTTGTAAGATGAAATAAATCCTTTCTTATCTAAGTTGCTTTTGGTTGTGATCTTTATCACAGCCAACGGAAAGCAAAGTGGAAAAATTATTAAATACCTAGTAGGATGGTGTGCTGGGTAGCTTTAGTGTCAACTTGGCATACCTGGGTAGAGGGAGCCTCAATTGGGGAATTGCCTCCATTGGACCGACCTGTGGCAATGTCTTTGGAGGAATTTTCTTGATTGTTGAGTGATGTCGGAGGGCCCAGCTCACTGTGGGTGGTGCCACTCCTGTGTAGGTGGGCCTATGTTATATAAGAAAGTAGGCTGAGCATGGGCCAGGGGAGCAAGCCAGTAAGCAGCGATCCTCCATGGCCCATGGTCCAGCTCCTGCCTCTAGGTTCCTGCCCTGAGTTCCTACCTTGGGCTCCCTGATGAACTGTGATCTGGGAGATGTAAGACAAATAAACCCTTTCCTCCCCAAGTTGGTAGTGGATGGAGTGTTTTGTCACAGCAATGGAGAAAGAAACTAGAACAGATGGATAATCCCTCATGGATTTGTCAGGTTTTAACAGCTGTCAAATTATCTATCAGAAATCTGAGCAGCAACAACTCTCATTGCTGGTGGGAATGTGAAATTGTACAGCCACTCTGGAAGACACTCCAGTGGTTCCTTACAAAGCTGAATGCATTCTTATAATGTGATCCAGCAAGCACACGGCTTGGTGTTTACCCAAAGAACCTGAATGCGTACATCTACACAAATACCTACAAGTGGTATTATAGCAGCTTTATTAATAAACTAGCAAGATGGCCTTCAGTAGGTGAATGGATATATATAGACATCCATATTGGTATATCTGTAACATTGAAAAATGGATAATTTTTTTAAGAGCAAAACAAATGGGCTGTGGAGCCATGGAAACACAAGGAATAATGTGTGTATATATTCCTAAGTGAAAGAAGTCAATGTGATTCCGACTATACAGCAGGCTAGACCAGGTAAAACTATGAGTGAGTAAAAGATCTGTTTACTGTGGGATTAAGGAAGGGAAGAATGAATACGTGAAGTATGGGAAAGCTGTAGGATACCTAAACTATTTTGTATGAAACTATTCTGTATGAAACAGTAATCATGAGTACATAGGCATTTTTCAAAATCCATACAATATACACCACAAATATACATCCTAATTTAAATGCTGGGTTATAATTAGTAATAGTGTATAAATACTGGTTCAGTAATCAAAGCCTAAAACTAGTTTTCAATAGTTGTGGGACAGGAACTGAAATTGCACTTGTATCCATGTGCTTTAGCCTGTGTATTGCCAGAGAGCACTTTCCAGACAGCACTCACTGTTTGTGTGCTTCAGGTAAACGCAGCTAACAGCTGGTGGTCTGGTAATGATCTGCTCTTGCCAAGTCTATGCAATGTACTATAAACCAAAATAGAAATAAATAGAAAAACTATAGAGCAGATAATTCTATGAAACTCTGTGAATTTCCTGTTCACTTATTAACCTAAAACTGTACTAAAAATCAAGTCTAATAATTGTTTTTAAAAATGATAATAAAATAAGACCATCACACAGCAACTGCACAATTCTAGTCCATAGTGATCATAAGGAAAGATCACCACATGGAGACTAGTCCTGTCATGACTAGTCATGACTGATGGATGGCCAGGAAGGAGATAACATACGTATGAGACCTTGACAAAAGAAAAGCCCATCAAGCTAAGCAGAGCTACAAGTATGAATATTTCAGAAAGGTCTCCAGCAGTGCTTGGAGGACATCTCAGTGGACAGTGTCTTCAGCCTGGGAAGCAGCAGCCTATGCATTTGTTCCTCCCTCTTTTCTGAGTCATCTGCACAGGCTAAACAAGATCCTCAGGAAGACATCCTCAGTCCTGGCTACCCTTATGATAAGTAAACCCCTCACTTCCTCTGTACCTCTAGAGAGTGGGCTTGTGGGTCCTCCTCTGTAGTACGCTGACAGAACTTCATGTGCAAAGTCAGCATGT
The DNA here is from genome assembly GCF_000622305.1 of Nannospalax galili. Lineage (NCBI taxonomy): Eukaryota > Metazoa > Chordata > Mammalia > Rodentia > Spalacidae > Nannospalax > Nannospalax galili. Next base: position 1,915,835 of record NW_008345054.1, read on the forward strand.
GACCACAGTCTGTGGAGCTAGCTGACTGAGGTGTTAATGCATGGCCAGTCTGCCCATTTTTACTGACAGATCCATCAATGGGTCACCTGGACACCACCAAGACTTCACTATTCCAGAAATCCTTGCAAGATGTCCAGATAGTCTGGCTGGCTGGCTTCATCAGAAACAATGAAGAGAATACCAAAGTCTGTTTGTCCTCTGTGTCCTGCCTTGGAGTACAATGCCCAATGCCACATGGACTTCTGCCACAAATGATGAGTCAGACCTGATGCTAGCCTATATACCTGATGTGGGCCCTTCTCAATGCTTCCTGAGCACAGTAGAGAGGTAGGACACCCACCCAGTAGTCCTTCTAAGGATTTCTTCCAAAGGCCCTCAGCCATGTATCAAGCACGGCCAACACCCAAAACTCTCTCTCTCTACTTTTGGCCCAAGGGCTAACAGGAGTCCTTGCTCCCCATCAAATATCTGTGTGAGATACCCCAAAGGGCCTTCAGGCCAGTCTTAAAGGCCAAACTACTTCTCTAGTTAGGAATGGCTTCCATCCACTATTAAGATGCCTTAACTCTACCCCAAATTTGTATGTTGAACTCTCAACCCTAAGTGCCTCAGAATGTACTTACATGTAGAAACAGAGCTTTTATTGGGGTAATTAAGGTTAAATGAGGTTGGATGGCTGAAGGGTAGGCCCTAATCCTTATCTTTATAAGGAAAAAGGGATTAGGACACAAACACCCACAAGCACAGAGGAAATGCTATGCGAGGATAGAAAATGACAACTGGGGCTGGAGAGACGGCTCAGCAGTTAAGAATACTGGTTATTCTTGCAGAATACCTGGGTTCGAATCCCAGCACCTACCACGGCAGCTAACAACTGTCCGTAACTACAGTTCCAGGGGATGCAACAGCCTCTTCTGTCCTCCACGGGCATCACAACATGGGTGCACTTACCTACATGCAGGCAATACCCGCATACACATAAAATAAAAATAATAAATAAAATATTTTTTTTAAAAAATGACAACCATCTTCAAGACAAAGAGACAGGTCTTAGAAGAAGCCAAGTCTGCCAACTCTTCAATTATGGACTTCTGACTTCCAGAACTATGTGAAAATTAATTTCTGGTGTTTAAACCACCCACCTGTAGTATTTTGCTATGACAGCCCTAGCAAACAAGCATAGTGTGTAACAGAATAACAGAAGGAATGAATGAACTTCAGAAACAGCCATGTCCAATAACAGTAAATACACATACATACACACACACACACACACACACATACACACACACACACCATTTTTGCCCTCTAAATTTGGTGGGTTGTTTGTTTGTTTGTTTGTTTTGGTCTTTTTGAGACAGGGTCTACCTGTAGCCCCAGTTGGCCTGGAACTCAATATGTAGACCAGGCTAGCCTTGAACTCACAGAGATCCTCCTGCCTCTGCCTTCCGAGTGCTAGGATAAAGGTATGTGCCACCACACCTAGCGTGCCTTCTGAATTTGTAACTTTCACCCATCTATACCAGAACATATTAAATACAAGGAATTCAGATACAAATTAACGTTAGAGAAATTTAAAAAGCCAAACACTGTCTTTCTACAAGGTGTCACATAAAACTATTCTTATAAAGAACTTGTTTCTTGGGGTTGGAGAGATGGCCCAGCAGTTAAGAGCACTGGCTGCTCTTGTAGAGGACCCAGGTTCAATTCCCAGTACCCACATGGCAGTAACAACTGTCTATAACTCCAGTTCCAGGGTATCTGACACCCTCTTCTGAACTTTGTGGGCACTGTATGACATAGGTGCACTTACATACATGCAGGCAATACAGTCATACACATCAAATAAAACAAATAATATATATATTTCTTTTTTTGGTCTTTTTGAGACAGGGTCTCCCTGTAGCCCCAGCTGGCCTGGAACTCACTATGCAGACCAGGCTTATATTTTTTAAAAGAACTTGTTTCTTTAATACTTTTACACTATTAACTGACTTCTAAAAATTTAAAACTTTAGGTACATTTTGCTATAATACACATAATTACATAAAATAAGGACCACTAGTAACTTGAAGTAGTTGTTAGCTCTGCTGAGACCCCTCTGGGCTGGTGCAAGAGGCCTCCCATCCACCAGACTGGCCTGAGCTAACCAGAACACCTCCACCTTCATCTGTGCTGTGACTGGGGTTCTGTGTGAAATAGTTTAACAATTCTACTAGACTTAAAAATGAAGAAGTATGAAAATCACTGGACTAAGCCATTACTCCAGTTATGTTTAAACTTGAGAATCAGGATGTAAAAAGGGATCTGATTCACAATTATCATGTACGTGGATAATTATCTCCCTCTCTCAACAGGGTATCTCAGGAAGAGAACAACTCAGAAATTAAAACTCCTTAACAAGCACAGGGAATCATAAGTAGCTTGGCAAAGAGCCTTCGCTATCATACAATATATCAATCTTTACATAAAAGCTCATACACAGTGACAGCAATGCTTCTACCAGCGAACAGCTGTGCCACACAGTCTGAAACTAGCTGATCTTAACTGTATTCTTCACTGGTTGAGAAGAAAAGGCATAAAAGACTGCAGGAGAAAATTCATACCAATGGATAATAAAAACAGAAACCATACTTAGTATTCTTCAGGAAATGGGATGTAGTCACCTTGGACTTGAATCCCTGCTCCATCCATTGTTCACTGATTTAGTACTCCTGCTCTTCATTCAACCTCACAAAAGCTGTCTTCTTTTCATAAAAAAGGGAGATTACAATACTGTACATGAAATGTCAAGTAACATTTTCTCCTAAAAGATGTTCAACACTTTTCCCCACTCATGCTTCTCATGTAATTAGCCAAATGTATTCTTACAAATGACTAGAGTAGGAACAGCAAGGAATAATGAGCTCTGTGGAGTCTTTTCTTAAATTATAGGACTCTTTTTAAAAAAAGTTTTGACAGTGATATTTTAAAATTGGTCTGTTGTTCTCAGAGGCACACTCCAACACTATCTACAGAATCGGTTGCCTTCCTCAGACCGAGGAATATGAAAAATCCCCATGAACAAGATTTTACTGTCAAATATAAATTATATCTCATTAAAAAATGATTTTGGACACTGGAGAGATGACTCAGAGGTTAAGATCATTTGCTGCTCTTCCAGAGGACCCTGGTTCGGTTCCTAGCATCCACACTAGCTCAGAACCACCTGTAACTCCAACTCCAAGGAGTGTGATGTCCTCTTCTGCCCTCCAGGCCCCCATCCACAATGAACACACACATTTCACATAAATTAAAAAAAAATATTTTTAAAATGACTTTAAGTAGGCCGGATGTGGTGGTGCACGCCTTTAATTTCACTTGGGAGGCAGAGGCAGGTGGATCTCGGTGAGCCTGGTCTACATAGTGAGTTTCAGGACAGCTGGGAGGCCTTGTCTCAAAAAGACCAAAAAAAAAAAAAAAGATTTTAAGTTATATGTTTTAGTAACAAATTAATTTCTACTAGGTTTATACTAGTTAATTATGCTGACTTTGTACTTTTTAAAAAAAAAAAAAAAGATTTCTTGGACTGAAGACATAGCTCAGCGGTTAAGAGCACTGGCTACTCTTGCAGAGGACCCAGATTTGATTCCCAGCAATCACGTGGCAGCTACCAACTGACCGTAACTCCAGTTCCAGGGGAATCTGATGCCTTCTTCTGATTTCTGAGAGCACTGGATGACATGGGTGTGCTTACATACATGCAGACAAAACATTCATACACATAAAATAAATATTTTCAAAAGATTTATTATTTTCTAAATTATGTGTATACTTGTGAGGGGGATGTGAATGTGTGAGTGCAGGTGCCTCAAAAGTCCAAAGAGGCCAATGGATCCCCTGGAGCTAGAGTTACAGTGTTCAGTCACTAAACATGGGTGCTGGGATCTGACCTTGGGTTCTCTGCAAGAGTACTCCTATTTAAATCCTATAGTGATTCTGAAAAGAATTAGTCTGACAAACTAATTTGTATGGATCTTAATAAAATAATTAAGAGAATAAGTCTTATGTCTAATGTAGAGTTACTACTCAACAAATATTTGTTATATAAAGGTTATAAATAACTGTTACATAAGAGAAAATGTGCTACTATTTTGACAACCACAGATTTAACATGTTGAAAAGGAGTAAGAGTAGAATCTTCTGATTTTAGTAAGAAATTGAAGTCTTCAAAGCAAGCATTCAATGTGTCTAAGGTTACAGAGAAGAAAGCTGACAGCAATGCAATGCCAAAGATCAAATCACAACTTGTTTTAAAGCCAAATTTGGTTTTGGTCACCTTTGAGACACTAAAGTCTAACAGCTTATTTCTATTAATATATGAAACAACTCCTTTTTATGTCTTTATTTATTTATCAGTCTCTCTCTCTCTCTCTTTCTCTCTCTCTCTCTCTCTCTCTCTCTCTCTCTCTCTCTGTTTCGCATGTGTGTGTGAGTTTAAGTCAAAGAACAATTTCTGGGAGTTGATTGTGGGAGTTACTTCTCTCCTTCCACCATACAGATCCTTGGGATTGAGCTCAGTCACTGGGCTTCAGGGCAAGCACCTTTACTCACTTACCCATCTTGCCAGGACAAGAATTGACTCCTTCATAGGAAAAACAATAATCTTGGTTTCCTACCTAGTTTTACATTTCATCAAAAGCATTTATTACTCAGAGCAGCAAAGTAGCAAAGAGCTTGAATTATACAAACAAGACAAGGTATGCTGCAATATGGAGAGGACTTTTTTCTAATCTTAAGAAATTAAATTGCTAGATCGGGCGTTGTGGTGCGCACCTGTAGTCCCAGCACTTGGGAGGCAGAGGCAGGTGGATCTCCGTGAGTTCAAGGCCAGCCTGGTCTACAAGTGAGTTCTAGAACAGCTGAGGCTATAGAGAGAACCTGTTTCAAAAAGACCAAAAAAAAAAAAAAAAAAAATCTAAATTGCTGTAACTACTATTCTATACACAGAATGATGAAATTTAAAATGTCAAGTAAAAAAAAAAACACCAACTGTTTAAGTTTTAAAATTAATATGTATTGAGTGAAATAAATATATTAAGTTTGATATAAACACTTTCCATTTCTATCGTCACACATTTAACTTTCATGATAAATTTATGAGGTTAAATATAGTCCTGCAATCCCCATTTGAGATAACAAAGCATTAAGTAACATGCCCTAGATATTACAGGATTAAACCCAGGTGGCTGGCATCAGAGCTCACAATTATATACCATGCTGTACTGTTTTTATTGCATTAATATTTTTAATTAAGTTCCTTTTCATAAAAAGCTAGTAATTAGGATTGTAAATATGTAAAGCTTAAAATAGTTACAAAATAGTAACCAAATTTCTAACTTTACAATATCAACACGTTATGTTTTCATAACATTTTTTAAGGAAACCACGTTTCTACCAAGACCACCCAAAACTACAGGGTACAGATTAAGAATAAAATTTTAAGACATTTTCAAAGGCTTCTCCATGTACAGTTATAAAAGGTAAGAGAAAAATCTATATACTATATGAAAATTAGTGTTAGGTCAATTAAAAAGATACCATTGTCAAGTCTCAAATTATTTAGTGTATTTGGAAAAAATAAATGAGATAACTCATTCTACTGTTCTGCAATTAATACACTGTTAGAATGTACTCAATTGGATGAGTATTTTTCTATAAAATGAATTGCAACAGAAAACATGTGAATCACGATTTAGAATCAATTCTAAAAGCAAGTCAGATTCGTAAGGCATGATCACCTAAACATGGTTCTCAGGCCTGAGAGTGCTCCCATTCTGGATCTGCCCAGTTCAGGAATGAAGAATGGGAGAGAGAAGCCACCACAATACAACTAGAGGAAGGAATTAAGTCTAATACCATCCACATTTTTGATCACTGTGGGCAAATCTACTGGCAGCACATCTTATAAAACACTCAGGGGCTGGAGAGATGGCTCAGTGGTTAGGTCTTGCGGCAGACCCAGGTTCAGTTCCCAATATCCACATGGAGGCTAACAACTGTTGGTAATTCTAGTTCCAGAGGATTCAATACCCTCTCTGAGTTCTGCAGACACTGGATGACATGGGTGCACTTAAATACATGCAGGCAAAACACTCATATGCATAAAATACAAATAAATAAAAATTTACTAAAAATCATTCATAAAATTGTTCCTTGAACTTTCTCACATCTAATCTTTATTGCTTACCTGAAACCCATGCTTGCCTCTCCACCATGTACTTAGCACTTTGGGGGGCATGTCAATAACAGAAACGATGTCTCCCACCTAAGAGAATCAAAAGTTTTAAGTAAAATGGCTTTTGCTAAATATTTAAACATAATGTTATATCTATAACTTAGATCTGAACTATACAAAAGGTCAACCGTACAAAAGGATACTATTTTATGCTCTAGCTAATAAATTGTGGAAAAACATACTGCCCTTTAAAAGTAATATTGCTGTCCTACCTTTTGTTAAAGAAAACTCTACCAAAAGTTAAACAGTACAAAACTAACAGATGTGCTTTAATTCCAAAAAGTCAGATTTCAGCAAAATGCATTTTTAATGTCACGAGGCATCACTTCATCACCATTTCTTCTGTTAGAATACAGTCTCTAGTTTACAATGGTTCTACTTTCTGTGTGTAAACAACATGCATTTGGTATAAACTGAACTTCAAATGTTCAGTGTTCATCTTTTCCTAGGCTAGTGGCATGCATGATACCCAATTATGATGCTTGTGGAAGCAGAGAGCCACATCCCTCAGTCAGCCACGTGATCAGCATGTATCATATACTCTAGTGTCCTGTATTGCTAAGTGAGGATGCACCAACATATTAGACATATTTAATTCAATTCTGACTCAACCATATTTTCAACTTACTTTCAGTAAGATGTCAGTTTACTGGGATATCAGTCAAGGAGCTTTTGGACTTTGTTCCTGCTGTTTCTATCAGTGATCAAAATCACTTCTAAAAGATAGTTTTATGTACTCAGATTTAGAACAATAATGAAGTCTATTAATATCAATTACCATGTACACACAGGCACTGTACTGAAAACTTGCATTTTATTTAATTCTATAGGAAAAAGTCCAAGTGGATTCTTCTTTTTAAATCTTGAGGACAATTTTGTTGAAAGAAAAAAACATGGCAGGCAAGCTGTAAATCTCAACAGCTGCCAAAAAAGGAGAATGAAGAGAGAAGGAAAAAGGCCATGCCTTTTGAGCTGGAAGCCCAATGTTGAAGAGACCAGAGTGTTATGGGAAAACATGCTTAGAAAAGAGACAGAAGAAAGTAGTTATGCTTTTCTAAATAATTAGTGTCTAACGTGATAACCCCACTTCTTTCAGAATATGTAGTACTTCCACTAAAGAACTAGTTTTCTTCAATGCAAAAGACAAGCACATGAGTTCATAAAAACTTTTAAAAAATACGGTTTAAATTATATATTTAAAAGTTATATTCTTTAATAAAAGAAAATGCACATACAGACAGCACTAATTGGACTTAGTGTGTTATTTTAAAAAGAAGATGACATCAACTTGGAAGTGAATATGTTAAAGGAGATGGGGGATTTAAAAAGGGCTATGGGGGTGGCTATGATCATATTTCAGTGTGTACCTGTATGAACTTCTTAAAGAATAGATTTTAAAATAAATAGAATTTTAAAGAAGAATTAAACTTAAAAAGAAAATATGCATTAGATATTGAAATGGTGAAACTATGGTTGATTTTCCTACATTTTAAGGGTTTAATAATGAGATATAATACTTTATAATAACAACATTTAAAGTTAATTTCTTTTTTTAATATTTTATTTATTTTTATTTTATGTGTATGTGTGTAATTGTCTGCATGTAAATAAGTGCACCCATGTCATGTAATGCCCGTGGAGGATAGAAGAGACTGTCGAATCCCCTGGAACTGGAGTTACAGACAGTTGTTAGGTGCCATGTGGGTGCTGGGATTTGAACCCGGGTCTTCTGCAAGAACAGTCAAGTTCTTATCCGCTGAGCCATCTCTCCAGACCCTAAAACTAATTTCTTAACAGGGAGTTTTCTCTTATGACAAAAGAGAATTTTTTTAAGTACAAATAAAGTCTAAAGTAGCAATTAAAAAAATAAAGAAAATGTTGATAGCTATGAAAAAACAGTTAAGTACTGACAGCACTGTTAACATATAGCACATATTCAGGAATCTGATTCATATGTTCACACTAATTTCTCAAGTCATGAATAATCAATCTTCAAAGTTATGTTTAGTAATAGACATGGCATCTTTCAAGACGTGTATTTTTTGTATGTAGAATGAAAACGTTCATTTGAGAATTGTAAAAACTTTGCACTGTTCTTGCTTTTATTCACTCAATTAATACACATTTACTATGTTTTTATTATATACCAAGAACTAAGATAAATACAGAGAATAAAAATAAAATCAAGATATGTCTTCTTCCCTCAGACTGATCAATCTTTGCATTCTTATGAAAAATGGTTTGATTTAGGTGTGTCCCTTATCCTAAACTCCATATATGTAAAACCTAAACTCCATATATGCGAAGACATGGTATTCCTCTTTCTGAATATGGCTAATTTCACTTAATATGATGATCTCTATTTCTATCCATCAACTTGAAAATGACATAGTATCATTCTTCTTTATGGCTTAATAAAACTTCATGGTGTATATATAGATTTTTTTTTCCTTTAACAGTTCACCTGCTGATGGACAACAAGGCTGATTCTACAGTGTTGCTACTGTGAACAGTGCTGCAATAACCATGGATGTTACAGTGATGGTTCTTACATTGAAAGTGTGTCAGCATTTGTTTCTTATTGGCTAACACATATTTTTAGAGGACAAAACTTAAATACCCTCCTTCTGCATATGACAGTAAGAAGGATTTATTTTTCTTTTCACCCCCTCTTTGATAACTCAGTCTTCCAAAAGACATTAAACACAAAGCCAAAGACAAACTTTGCTCTCAAGAGGGTGCTGAGACAAGAAGACAACTGGGACTATAAGTGGAGAGGTGAAAAGAGCAGCTCTGAACAGCACCAGGCCCAGCTTTGGGGTAAGCTATTCCCATGTGGCAAGGTCAGGATGACTTCCTGGTAGAAATGGCAGACACTGAAGCTGAAAGCTGAAAGAAAAGAATAACCATTTCAACAAAGCTAGAAAGAAAGCATTCCAGGGCAAAAGATGAAGGGCAACAGAAAAAAAACCTCAGGCTTTTAATTAGGTGGATTATTAAAATAGCTGGCACTAGAGATGACACTAGAAAGGCAGAAAGGACCAAAGTACAAATAATACTTGACAATTATTTACCTCTAATGTTAACTCATCAGGGGCCCGAGCGGTGTACCTCTTAATAACATGGGCAGCACCAACAGCAGGAGTGTTGATGGACGACTCCTCGTGAACTAGAAGATGGTTGCCCTTATTGTCAATCTGTAATAAAGAACAGGTATTATGTTTCAAGGCAAGCCCACCTGTAAAAAATGATTCAATTTAGAGAGATAAGCACCAAAAGTCTTCTAAAAAAGAAAAAAAAAACCAAACCTATCATTTATGGGGGCCAGCAAGACAGGTCAGCAAGTAAGCATACTTGCCCACAAGTCTGATGAGCTGAGCTTGATCCCTGGGACCCACATGGTAGAAGGAGATTATCAACTCCTGTTAAGTTGTCTTCTGATTCTACACAAGCACTGAGGCAAGCACATGCCCACACATATACATGCATAAATGAAATAAAAAATTTTAAGACCCTATCATTTATTGGGCAGTTAATATATGGCATGATTTCATTTACTCTCATAATCCTAAAATACACTATCATTACTCTCACTTAAAGGTAAAGATGAACTGGGGAAGGTTATGAAATATAAGAGAGATTAAATTATTCTTCTGACATTTATCAACCAACAATGGAAAAGTTAAGATCTTAGGGAAGACTGGCCTGGCTCAAGGTTCCACATCATTTCTACCTTCCTTTTTGCTTTCTTGCTTTTGACTGAGAGAAGAGAATATACATAATTCTACATTCACAAGTCAATAGTAGTACCTCAAGACACTCTTAAATTCAGCTCTCTAAAAGGCTATTACTTACTCACAAGTAAACAAAAATATTTTCAATTATTAAATCAATGAAAAGTATACAGCTTCCTAAATGTATACACAATATCAAAATAATTAAGTCTCATGATTAATAAAATATACTAATGCTGTTTTCTAAACTATCAGAGAAAGATTTAATATCAAAAATATCAGATCTCTATTCTCCCAGAAGACTGTAAACATACTTTATTTCTAAAACTCAACAACTTAAATTTCTTAAACAAATAATTTAAAAATAAGCTTCCACCAAAGAGATTAGATACTACCTCCATCCATGTTAGGGCAGGCCCACAGTTGATCTTGTTGCCAGCAATAGCTGAAAGGCGTGACAAGTAAGCCATGAGCATCTGAGTAACAGACTAAAAAGAAAGATACAGTGTAACTCAGGGGAAGGCAGGAAGGCAGCAAGACAGCAGTTCTCTGGTACAGAAACTCTCATGCAAACTTGTTTTGTTATTTCTAGGAAGAAAAGCCTACAGATCTTTAGGCATTTTAAAAGTTACAGGGGCTGGGCATGATGACACATGCCTTTAATCCTAGCATTCCAGGAGGCAGACAGGTGGAGCTCTGTGAGTTCAAGGCCAGCCTAATCTACACAGTGTGTTCCAGGCCAGCCAGAGCTACATAGTAAGACTGTGTCTCTAAGTGGATGGATGGATGGGTGGGTAAGGATGGGTGGATGGATGGGTGGGTGGATGGATGGATGGATGGATGGATGGATGGATGGATAGATAGGTAGCTAGCTAGACAGAGAGATAAAGTTACAGAGGATTCTTAACAAAGATTACCATTAAAACTATGGGCACTAACATAGCAATTCAGCCCATCTAATGTGGGGCTTTTAGTTTTTAACCTCATCAAGGGTCAAACTATTTTATAGTTTGTAACTGTACTGCTTTCTTTTTCTATTTTTGTATTAAAAATGCAAAACATGGTTACTAAAGACCTGTGGTCTTCCACCTAATTTTCCCCTTACTTCCCTAATGCCTTTTTCTCCTTTCTTTCACAGTAATCTGCAATGCTCATGGCTAGGCAGGAGTGGCCAAGTTCACATAAGCTTAAGTCATGGTGCTGCTGGAAGACAGTCTGAGGCAGAAAGATGAAACAGAAAGAAGTCTTCATTGTCTGGGCTCAGTTCCTGTTCACCCTGTGCTTCCTGAGTATAGATACAATGTGACCAGCCAGCCTCCTACTCCCATCACTATTGCCATCCCTGACTGCTGCCATGTCTTCCTCACCTGGATGGACCTGTATCTTTCTGGAAATGTAAGCCAGGTAAGTTCTTTCTCCACTAAGTTTCTTTTTCTTTGGTCAGGGTATTGTGTCACACCAACAGAAAAGTAAAACAGAAATTGGTACCAAGAGTGGGAGATTTGCTGTGATGAACTTAACAGTGTGGTTCTTAGGCCTTTGGAACTAGATTGTAGGAGTAGTATGGAAGAGTTTTTAAAAGCCCTGGAATACTGTAAGTCAAGTGTAGTGAGTCATATTGGTGAGAGTTCAGATGACCAGAAGGCAGAGAAAAATGATCATGGAGGCCCAGTTCATGAAGTTTCAGAGGGAAAGGGATCTTTTGAGAACTAGGCTAGAGGTCACTGAGGCTATATTCTGGCAAACAATTTACATACATTCTACCTATTTCTCAAGAACACGAGTGAAACTAAATTAAAAACAATGGCCTAATTTGTTTGGTGGAGAAATTTCAAAGCAGGCAACAATAGGGTGGTGTCATGGTTATTGTTCATGGCTCTAATTCAGATCTACAGTAAGAGAGAATAATAAGCAGAGCAAAAAGAAAATTAAAAACCATGGAGTCTGGTAAGGAAAGATACATGAGCAAACAAAGTTGTGAACAAGGGGTGCAGATGACAAAGCACCTATAATTATTAAAAAGATTAGCACCATTAAAGAGAAACCCCCTGCTCTGCATTGGGGCAAGAAAGATGGCCTGAAGACAAGACTTCACCCATTAAAGCCTCCAGTTTAGAGCAATACAAGTGCATTTAAAGGAGAGAGCCTGGCTGGGCATGGTGGTGCACGCCTTTAATCCCAGCACTTGGGAGGCAGAGGCAGGCGGATCTTTATGAGTTTGAGGCCAGCCTGGTCTACATAGTGAGTTCCAGGACAGCCAGGGCTACAAGGAGACCCTGTCTAAAAAAAATAAATAAATAAATAAATAAATAAAGAGCCTAAGCTCAGAACACCAAAGGACTTTCCTGCTCCCAGAAAGCAGCTGCCAAGGGAAGTGTTTGCCCAGGGTCAGCACACAGAAGCTGCTAAAACTGTGGTACAAGAAGAAATCAATCTCAAACTAATGACAAAACTTCTCCCTGCTGGCTATCTTACATAATTCTAGAAGGTACTATGCAGGCTGCTGGGGTAGAAAAGATATCAATGGAGAAAACAAATTATCTTATTCAGTGCTGGGGTCTGCATGCTAAAATGCTAACCTTCTCTAGGCAAGATATGCCCACTTGTGCAATAGTGACACAACTGTTATAGGGTAACTGCTTTCTGATTGGATTTGAGGTCTGCTCCACAGGAGAAGAGTTTCATGCCTACTACTATAATTCTGATCAAAATTCCAAGCTAGGGTGGCCATAGGCCCTAGGGTAGAACATGCTATTGTTATTTCACTAAATGGATGTCAAATAGCTTTCTAAATATTAATGTTTATACCCAGAGACTTGGGTGACTCTCAATCTTGGTCAGGAAAGCTTCTTTTTGCAGTGGGCAGCAGCCAATGCAAAAATGCAAAACTGGTTCAAATGTTGAAAAAAACAGACTGAGTGTTCAGCCCCAAAGGAGACATCATGATCAACACTCCCCATCTCATACCTCTACCACCATGACTGATGAAGGCTCAGGGCATATTGCAGAAGAGGTGGCAGAAAGAACGTGCAGCGGAGTACTGTGAAATACTGCCTTCTAGACATGACATGGCGATTGTACACATCACACTAGCTGTGATTAGTTGTGCAAGACCTACACAAGATCAAACCAGTGAAAATTCCCACATAGCTGAAGGAAATAACCTCCAGGCCCCACCCCCTATTGAGGAGCTATGAGAAGTTGATAGCTGCTAAGGGAAGGAAAATCATTCTTCTTGGAGAGTGTGGCCACTGGTAGATTTCGAATGTTTCAGTGAAAGGCCCTATATCCATGCACATATGGGCAGTACTAATTAGATTTAGTGGGTTATTTTTTTTTTAAAGAGACAGAGAGAGATGAAGTTAAGAGGAACAGGAGTTTGGAAGCAGAAGTAAGATGGTAAGAGAGGTAAAAAAGGAAATGGGGTGTGTGATCATATTTCACTGCCTACATGTGTAAAATATCAAAGAATGTAACTAAAAAAAATTCCTAAAAAGTTGTGTTTGAAGGAGGACAGGCTCAGCCTGAGGTGGCAGAATTTGATAATGTCATTCATCGTACAAGTTTCACAGGCATGAAAGATGAAAGACTGAGGGAGTCTTTCTCTATGGTTCCTGAGGACCACTTGAGGTCAAGCAGTGTGTAGTAGGGTCAGAGTCCTTGCAAGAGGACCTGCGTGGCCACTGTGTGAAGCTGCAAAAGTGAAGCCTATGTTTCAATGGATACTGGAGAGGCCAGAACCCCAGGATGTCCACTAAGGAATGCTGCATACACTGAGTGGAGGCAACCAAAGAGAGACTATAGGTGCAACAGGCAGCAGAGCTGAAGGGATGGAGTTACCTAAGTCCTGTGTAGTTGAGATGATTCCATTACCAGTCACAGTTGCAGCATATGGAGCTGCAATATTTGCTGTTTTCCCTGATGGGTTTTGCTATTGCTCTGGTCCAATCTTTCTGTGCTATGCTCCATCCCCCCTTTTTGGAATGGGAATGCATACTCTGTGCCACGATAGGTTGGAAGTAAATAATATGGTTTTTTGATTTTACATGGGGAGAGATTTACAGTCAAGAGAGCCCCTTGGGTCTCAGAAGACTGGCTTTTGAACAATGTTGGGACTGTTAAAGACTATGTGACTTTTCAAGATGGATCGAATGCATTTTGCATCAAGAGACTGTTATGAGCCTACAAGGACCAGGGAGAATCATCTCCTATAATCTCACGTGTTTGAACACTTGGCTCCCAGCTGGTGGTGCTATTTGGAAAGGTTGTAGAACCTTTAGGAGGGAGAGCCTTGTTGGATGAAGAGGGCCACTGAGGACATAACTTGAGACTTTGTAGCCCAAACCCATTTCCTTTTCACCCTAGGTTTCCTAAGTGCAGCTGCAATGTGACCACCCAGGCCCCTGCCTGTCTTCCCTTCCTGCTGCCATGTCTTCCCTGACATAATGGACTGTAACCCTCTGAAAGCATAAGTCAAAATACATCTCTCTTAAGTTTTGTTAGGGTATTTTGTTGTTATAACAACAGAAAATTAACTAAGAGTATATGAGGTTTTTTACTCATTATATGGTAGCACTTAATGAACCCCTTGAGTTTGAAAAGTTTTCTTTAGCTCTCAAGAGTTTTTAATACTAATTTTTTTTAACTTTTACAAAAACCTTATTGAGAATTTCATACATGCATATAAGGTATTTTGATCAAATCCATGCCCACTCCCTCCCCTCCAACATTCCCCCCTCTGAAGAGATAACCCTAAAATCTTTTAAGGATTAGATACAAGCTCCCAAATACTTTGGACATTTTTGGCCTTTGAAAGAGAGTATATTGCTAACAGGCCCAAGGACATTGTGAGTTTTAGCCAAGAAACTGGCTACATTTCTTTGGGGTCTTTTTACCCTAACTGCCTAGCCAGTTCCTACCTCCTATTCTTATCACGCCATCCTCTGAAGGGGTTACCCAAATTGCTAATAGGGACCAATTTTTTCAAACTATTTTCTTACATACACTCCCTCTCTTCCTATAACTCCTATGAGTAAGAACTGCTCTGGATCCATCCTTCACAATTTCACATGTTCTCTCACAAATGCTTAACTCTCTGCTCCTTTCAGGAGCTATATAGTCTTATAAATGACTTTGATGACCCAGTCCATTCTGAATGTAGTCCAGTTACTCAGGTCTATTTTTAATGTAAATGATATTTTGTTTCCAAGATCTCTGATTATTTTACAAAACATCTGTTCTCATTTCGTGGCTGTAGCAGGCTTATTCTCCCTGAGAAGAGAGTAATCTTACTTTCAAAGGTCTTCTGCAACGTCCTTCTCAGTTATTTTGTTTGTTCAGTGTTTGCCTATAAGATTTCTACTTATTTGTCTTCTGCAGTCATCCTTTACATAAGTTTAGTTTTTATTTTGTCTTCTCCTAAATCTTCATTTACTTTAAAATATTTATCATAATTTTTATTTCAATTATACTTTTTTTCTTTTTTTCAGCGGGTATGGAACTCACCATGTAGACCAGGCTGGACTCTATCTCAGTGACTTGCCTGCCTCTGTCTGCTCCCTGAGGGCTGGTATTATAGGCGTGTACCCATGTCCAGGTTCAATTACACTTTTTGTTACTGATATTATGAAGAATTTCTTCTTTAAACAAATGCTTAAATTTTTTTTTTTACAGTTCTTACTACAAAATACTGGCAGAAGTGAAAGAGTACATAGACACACAGCCTAGCACCAAAACTAATCAAAGAGCACCATCTCGATACAGATTTCTTCATTAGTAAAATAAACCTTTTTTTGTAGCTTTGGATTTTGCCTGCTTTTATATTATCATTATGAGGTTTCCCCAAACTTACAAACTATTCACTAATTCTAGATGAATTCTGAACATCCTAGTAACACCTCTCTTATGAAATAAGCAATCCTAGGAGTGATCCTAAGAGCTCAACATGAGGTTTTATTCTATACTGACAAAAATGTTAGTCTGTAATGTAGTGATTACTTCTGAAAAGTATGAAATGATTACCTCAGGACTGTCCTTTAGGACATCAGAGCGGGGAAGCTCTGAGAGCTGGGAGAATCGCCGGTCATAAATGCACAGATGAAGATGTTTATCAAGTACTCGAAAATCTTCATAACTTCTTTTAACAATCCAACTTTTACCCTATGGGTAGAAAAGAAAAACATTCAGTGAATTAATTTTTCCTAGAAATACTTAGGAATCCGGCTTTTATGCTATAACGGCATCTTATTCATAAAATTTTATGTTTCCTAATGAGTTTTCATGAACTTAATAATAAGTAGTTCAGCTCCCAAACACTCCAGTGAAATCATAGTCTATTGAAAGGCAATTATAAAAAATAAGATAGTCTCCAACTGCTGCATAATGAGCTTCTTTGATGAGTGGTGACTGGGATATTTGTCTGTAAATATAAGGATACATATTTATCACATAGTAAGAAATCACATTAGTCTAGGGATGTGACAGTCTTGGAGTTTTCTCTAAGATCTATGACCACTTCAGCCATGTGTATTTTGTTATGTTTATAAAACCACACTTGAGTTTCCTCCCACTGAGTGAGCTTTCAGCCCAATTAGGTAGCTGTTGATTGCCTCCAAGATAAAAATAACACCACTGCACCAATGTTGTATGCTGTGCTGGCCACTGATGTGGTTATTTGGTCTTGAAGCTGGCACTAAAGTACCACAACTGGTCACACATGGACATTGTCTATGAAGTGCCCAGGCCTAAGTGACACATCTACAATGCAACCGCTACACCCAAGGCTAATGGAACATAGAACAGGGGTAAAGAAGAGAATACTAATGAATCTTTCAGTTCTCATTAATGAAGCTCCCTCTTTCAGAGGAGGGCCAGGAACACAAAAGGTCACAAATGGCCAAAGCATAGAGATCAAGAGTCTGCTGAATAATGGTCCTTGGACAAGACTCCTTTATTAAACTTCACCCACCCAAAGCTCAGGGACCATCATGGAAGAGTGAACGGAAAGACTGTAAGAGCCAGGGAGGAGGTGCAGGACATTATGGAAACAGACTCCTACAAGCTCCTGGGAACCTGCTCATACGTTCTATGGCAATGATGTCAGCATACATAAGTCCCATGTAAACTCAGGCAGACAAAAACCCAGCATAGAACTGGGAAAATGAACAGCAGACCCCAATCTTATTTGAAGAAATATTGGCAACTGATTGATGCTATGTGAGAAGAGCTGATCTTCCTAAAACAAGGGACAGGACTCGAGATAGGCTGACTAGACCTCAGTGGATGGACTTGCACTGGAAAACAACCTAGTACACTGACTTGATGCAGAGGGTCTTAACAGGGATGACAGAGAATATGGGTTCCAGTGGAGCGGGGGAACTGTGGGAGGGTGCAGGTAGGGATGAGGATACAAAGATGATTAAGACTGATTGAGATTTTCTATATGACATACACAAAAATTCAATAAAACAAATAAAAGAATAAGCTAGAACTCTCCATTAATCTTCTTACTGTTAGCCAAAGTCCACTGCCTCTCTCTGAGAATAGCTGGTAGGTGATAAGATAGCATGTGACTTTGAATCTATAGAAAGAACCATAAGATGACTTTGGGTATGAGGATATTTCTTTAAAATTGAAAAGTAAAATTAATTTATTAATTATCATCAACATATTCTGTGACTAAGACTAGAAAGTATCTCAAAATTAAAACTATCAAAATACATTTCTTACAAGACATTGAAACCCAGAACATTTAAGGAACTCAAACAATTTGATAACAGAGTAAAAAATAATAATAATAATATGACTTAAAATGAGCAGGAGACATTTTAAGAAATACATGTTAAGAAACAGACATTTCTCAAAAGTTATATAAACAACCAAAAGGTACATGAAAATTTTATCAATATCAATAATCATAAGTGAATACAAAATAACCCAACTAAGCAGCATCACCCCACACCAGTCAGAATGGTTATCGCCAAGCAGACTGTGCTAGGCAGCTTTGGTTGTCAGCCTGTCATACCTGGGAGAGGTGGAACCTCAACTGTGGAACTTCCTCTATCAGGCTGGCCTGTGGACATGTATGTGAGGCATTTTTTTGATTGTTGAATTAACCCACTGTAGGTTCTACCACTGCTGGACAGCCAGTGCTGGGTTGTATAAGAAAGCAGTCTGAGCATGGGCCAGACAGCCAAGTCAGTAAGCAACATTCCTCCATGGTCTGTGCTTCAGTTTCTGTCTCAATGTTCCTGCCTGCTTGAGTTCTGTCTTGGCTTCCCTCCATAATGAACTGTAAGGTAAAATAAACTCTTTCCTCCCCCAAGTTGCTTTTGGTCAGTGTTTTATCATAGCATTAGAAAATAACTAGGACACAGACTAAAGGTGACAAATACTGGTAAAGATATGGGGGAAAGGGAATCCTTGCATGCTATGGGTGGGAGTAGAAGTTAGTCTGGCTTTTATGGAGAGCAGTATGAAAGTTCTTCAAAAATTTGAAAATGAAATTACCATATGATCCAGCAACTCCAATACTAGACATATAACTTAAGGAACTGATATCAATATGTCAAAGAAGTATCTGTATTCTTGTTTGTAGCAGCACTGTGCACAAAAGTCAAGTTAGGAAAACAAACTAAGTGTCCATCAACGGATGATTGGATAAATGGAGCAATATTTCATTATCTAGTCCACACATACAACAGAATTATTCAACTTAAAAGAAAAGGCAATCTGTCATTTGTATCAAGGATACTAGATAATAGAATGGTAGTTATCTGAGACTGGAGATGTGTTGTGCTAAGAGAATCAGAGGAGGTGCTGATAAGAAGGGCAAAGTTGTAGTTAGCCAGGAGGACTAAATAATAAGTAAGGTATAAAAAAATTTGGAATGGAGTCATAAAAATGTGGCTAGTCTTATACACTTGGGAAACTTTTTATATTGACATGTAAAATGTTATCTTTAAAAGATAGTTTAAAAAATATGCCATTTTGTGTGGTTCAGTGAATTTTTAGTTCATTCTGGTGTCTTCTTACCAAGCACCCAAGGTAAGAAGCCCTAGGAAAATAACATTGCTGATTCAGTTGCATTTCAGAAATGACCATGCCTGTCAAGTTACTACAGATTTCTACAAGTAAGTTGCTTACAAGCCACCACTTATCCCAACACATAAGAAGCTAAACAATTAACAATTGGTAAATCATCTCTGGATGTATCGCAGAAGCAAAGGCATGAGGCAAACTGCTGTCCCCCACAGTGGAAACAAGCAGGTAAATACCGAAAATTGCAACTCAACTGCAACAGAAATCCACAAGGATAAATTCCTGTAGGAACCAGTGTTAGAAAGGAAAACTTAAATAGTAACTGAGAAAATTATGGAGGCTCAGAATGACAAGTTTCAGAGTTAAGACTCAGCACATGTAGTCTTAAGAAGGATCCATTAACTCTGGAGCTTCCAGAAACCAGTGGGGTAAAGAAACTTCTGTAAATATGCCAGAGCGTTTGTTATGTTCTTCTCAATGAGGCCTGCTCTCAGGAGAGAGTACATTTACATAAACTAACCCATTGGGGTTTTAGCAGAGCCTAAACTACCTGAGGGAAGGGAAAAACCTAACTCCATCTCCTTCTACCTGGGATTAGGAGAATATAAACTCCAGCCAACTCTGGTCACTCTGCTCCATGCAGGGTAGGGGAACTGACAAGCAAGCACATGTGAAGTCCACAGTTCAAGGGCAGAGGCTCTCTGAGGACACAGCCATACCCACAAGCCTATGAACATTTTCCCTCCCCCATACCTCTCCACCACAATACCAAAGGTCTTCTTACTGCAGTCTCTTTCACTCAATACATCAAGTCTACTCAGAACATCAAACAGCTATCAGAGACTGAACAAGCATCAGAATGAATGTCAGGCATAATAGGAATGTTACAGTTATCAGACCAGATTTAAAAGAACTATGCTTTATAGGCTAGGGGGTGTTAATGGAAAAAAGAATTAGACATTACACAAAAACAAATGGATAAGTACAGAATGGGAATGAAATACCAATGTCAGAGATATAAAATACTGCAAGAGACACGATGAGTGCCTTTGGCAAACCCATAAACACACTAGGCACAGCAGAGGAAAGAATTTCTGAGCTTTAAGGCTATTACGGATAGAAACTTTCAAACTGGGGGAAGTAAGAAAGAAAGAAAAGATTAGAGGGAAAAAATATCCAGAGATGGTAGAAAAACCACAAAAGGTATAGGAGACATATCATAAGAAATCATACAAAGAAACAAACTTGGAGACAGTAATTACAGAATTTCTCCCAACTAATACTCAGACACCAAACCACAGATCCTGGAAGCTCACAGAACACAAATCAGGAAAAACTCCAACAAAAAAAACTATTCTGAGGAAAAGCATACTGAAACTTTAGAAAATAAAAAATAAAGTCTCTTCAAAGAAGCTAAAGGAGGATAAAAACACTTACATATTGAGCAAAAACAAGAACAGTAACTAGCATCCTCAGAAACCATGGAAACAAGAGGGGCATAAAATATTTAAAGGGTTGATTTATAAAATCCACCAACCTATAGGTCTATACCATTCAAAAGTGAAGTATAATCTTTCAAACAAAAAAATTGAGGAAATTTATGGGAAAAAGACTTGTCTTGCAAGAAATGGTAAACGATCTGCAGAGAGAACTATGGGGGTGAGAAATTCATTATTTTTAAAAGATAATGAAGAAAGAATAAGTAGGGGTAAAATTAAAACTTTTCCTTTATTTATTCTCAATTGACCTAACACTTTGTTCAAAATAATAGTAATAATGTTTATGTTTATGCATGTGCATGTGGGGCATGGATGTGTGCATGTGGGGCATGGGCGTGTACATGTGTAAGCTTAAATATGCTTTGTGTAAACAATATGAATGACAATGATACCAGGAATGGGGGAAAAAATTAGAAATGCGTTTTTGTTTGTTTCTTGTTTTGGAGGCAGGATTTCCCTGTAGCCCCAGATGTCAAAGAGCTCGCTATGTAGACAAGGCTGGCCTCAATCTCAAAGAATACCTGCCTCTGTCTCTGCCTCTGCCTCTGCCTCTGTCTCTGCAGGGATTAAAGGTACGGACCATCATACTGGACTAGGAAAGTTTTTTTTATTATGAAATACTTGCTCAGCCTGCAAAGCAGTAGTGCTCTATGAAAGTGAAACTGTGAACTGGATTACTTATAAATGTGTACTGAAAACTCTAAGAGCTCTATGAAAGTGAAACTGTGAACTGGATTACTTATAAATGTGTACTGAAAACTCTAAGAGTTTAAAAACATAACTGACAAGCTAAAAAGGGAGAAAAAAAACTGAGTCATAAAATGCTCCAACTGAAAACCCAAAAGAAGAAGTCTATCATACCCTCCACACCTTGAGTCCCCCAGCCTCATTCACCCTCCCATGTCCCCTGCCCATCTCTCCTCCAAGCCGCAGTCCTCTCCCATTACTTATCGTAGCATCACAGACACCTGGAAACCACAACTGCTTCCTGATCCTTTGCATCCAAACCAACCCAGTTCCCTCTCGAGGTCACCAAGAACCCTGTGGGACTGGTATCACCCTCACTTCCCTCTGCTTCCCTAGGCCTGCACGACCCACTGGCCTCTCCCTGGGTAAGTCAATTGCACCCTCCGCGAAAGAGAAAAATCACAAAATAATGGCATGGACCAGATCTTCAACAGAATGGTGGAAGAAAATTTCCGAAAATTAAAGAAAGACATGCCAATACAAATACAAGAAGGATATAGAACACCAAACAGGACCAGAAAAGAAACTCTCCATGGCACATTAGAGTAAAAACACTAAGCGTACAGAACAAAGAGACAATACTGAAGCTGCAAAAGAGAAACAACAAGTCACATATAAAGGAAAACCCATTAGGATTACAGCTGACATCTCAGTGCAAACTATGAAAGCCAGAAGAGCCTGGATCAAAGTATTCCCAGTTTTAAATGATCACAGATGTCAATCCAGATTACTATACCTAGGCAAAAATATCAATTATAGTGAAAGGGGAAAGAAAAATCTTCTGTGACATAAATAGGCTGAAGGAATTCATGTCCACAAAACCAGGCCTTCAGAGAGTTCTGGAAGCAATACAAACAGATGAAGGAATGACTATACTCAAGGGGCTGTGGAAAGAAATTCAATGAAGGTATAACTGTGGAAAAGTAAAGCTATATCAAGAATGTGAACAGAAATAAACATGAGAGGATTCAAAGCACATCTTTCATTAATAACTTTAAATACTAATGGACTGAACTCTCCAGTCAAAAGACACAGACTAGGCGAATGGATAAAGAAATAAAACCCACCTTTCTGTTGTCTGCAAGAAACTCATCTCACTTTCAAAGACAGGCACTATCTTAAGGTAAAAGGATGGAAAAAAAATATACCAAGCAAATGCTACTAAGAAAAAAATCAGGTGTTGCAATTCTAATATCTGACAAAATAGACTTTAAAATAAAACTAATCAGAAGAGATAAAGAGGGCCACTTCATTCTGTTCAAAGGAACAATAAACCAAGAAGATATTACAATCATGAACATATATATATTCACCAAACTCTGGTGCACCGAACTTCATAAAAACAATACTACAGGACTATAAGACCCAGATTAATCCCAACTCATAAGTAATATGGGACTTCAATACCCCACTGTCTCCATTAGATAGGTCAACAGGGCAGAGAGTTAACAGAGAGACATCTGAATTGAACAATACCATATATCAAATGGACCTAAGAGACATCTACCGAGTATTCCAAACAAGCACCAAAGGACATACTTTCTACTCAGCATCCAATGGAACCTTCTCAAAAATCGACCATATACTGGGGCACAAAAAAATAAAAAATAAAAAAAACCAAACAAATACAAAAAGATTGAAATAATTCCATGAATTTCATCAGACAACAATGAAATAAAGCTTACAATCAACACCGGAAGAAGCCCTAATCACCACATGAACACACGGAGATTAAACAACACTCTCCTGAATGATGAATGGGTCAAAAGAGAAATTAAGAAAGAAATAAAAGTATTCCAGGAACAAATGGAAAGGACAATACGACATAACAAAACCTCTGGGACACATTGAAAGCTGTCCTTAGAGGGAAATTTATACCTTTAACTGCCTACATCAAAAACTCAGAAAGATCACAAATAAATGACTTAACACTACAACTCAAGACACTTGAAAAGCAACAACAAATGAAACCCAAACCAGGCAGAAAAGAAGAAATAACAAAAATTAATGAAATCGAAACAAAGAAAATAATACAAAGAATCAACGAAACCAAGAGCTGGTTCTTTGAAAAGATAAACAAGATTGACAGACAGCTAGCCCAGTTAACCAAAAGAAAGAGAGCACTTCCAAATCAACAAAAGCAGAGATGAAAGTGAAACATGAGAACAGACACCAGAAAGATATAGAATATTATAAGGGAATACTTTAAAAACCTATATGCTACTAAATATGAAAACCTAAAAGAAGTGGACAGATATCTAAAGGCATGGGAACAAACAAAACTAAACCAAGAAGAGATTAACAGCTTAAACAGACCCATAACACAAAAAGAATTTAAACAGTGATACAAAACCTCCTCACTAAAAAAAGCCCAGGACCAGATGGATTTACAGCAGAATTCTATCAGACATTTAAAGAAGATCTACATCCAATACTACTTAATTTATTCAAAAAGATAGAAATGGAGGGAGAACATCCAAATTCCTTCTATGAAGCCAGCATCACTCTAATACCAGGGCCAGGTGAAGATACAACCAAAAAAGAAAATCATAGGCCCATATCCTTAATGAACATAGATGGAAAAATTCTCAACAGGATACTTGGAAACCACATACAGACACACATCAAAAAGATCATCCACCATGA
>NW_008345054.1:1939946-1940408 GCF_000622305.1 Nannospalax galili
TGCTGACCTTAATGCCTGAGCAGCTGATGTCTGATTTAGAAAGTACTTTCCTACACCTACCCACAACCAACATCATTCTAAATGGAGAAAAACTGGAAGCATTCCCATTGAAATCAGGAACCACACAAGGCTGCCCGCTATCTCCACTCCTTTTTAACATAGTGTTTGAAATGCTTGCAGGAGCAATAAGACAAGAGAGGGAAATTAAAGGAGTAATAATTGGAAAAGAAGAGCTCAAATTATCCCTTTTTGCCGATGATATGATATTATATGTAAGGGATGCCAAAAATTCCACGCGCAAACTCCTAGAAATTATTAACACATTCACTAAAGGGGCAGGTTACAAAATTAACCTACAAAAGTCTGTACTTTTCTATATACCCATAACAAGCAATCAGGGAAAAAGCACGTAGAAACACTCTCCTTCACAATAGCTGCAAAAAAAAAATAAATAAATAAATA
>NW_008345054.1:1940799-1942594 GCF_000622305.1 Nannospalax galili
TTCAGCCAACTTATATTTAACAAAGGGGCCAAGAATAGTCACTGGATTAAAGACAGCATGTTCAGCAAATGGTGCTGGCAAACTGGATTTCCACCTGTAGAAGAATGAAACTAAACCCCTATCTTTCACCTTGCACAAAAGTCAATTCCAAATGGATCAAAGACCTCAATGTAAAGCCTTAAACTCTGAAACTGTTAGAAGAAAACATTGGCGAAAACCTACAAAATATAGGTGTAGGAAAGGATTTTCTAAACCGGACATCATTTGCTCAGGAAGCAAGGTCAAGAATCAACAAATTGTACTTCATTAAACTAAACAGCATCTGTACATCAAAGGAGGCAACCAAGGAAGTAAACAGAATAACCCACAGAATGGGAGAAAATCTTCACCAGCAACACATTTGACAGAGGTTCAAAATATCCAGAATATGTAACACACTCAAAAACCAGAGAATCAAGACGAGAATTAACCAAATTAAAAGATGGGCTAAGGAGCTGAAGAGAGAGTTCTCAAAAGAAGAAGTAAAGATGGCTATGAAGCATCTTAAAAGATGTTCAACATCACTAATAATTAGGGAAATGCAAATTAAAACCACTTTAAGATTTCATCTTAACTCCACTCAGACTGGCTAAGATCAAGAGAACAAATGATACCAAATGTTGGAGAGGATGTGGGGAAAGGGGAACACTCATCCACTGCTGGTGGGGCTGCAAACTTGTTGAACCCCTATGGAAAGCAGTGTGGAGAACTCTTAAAAAACTACACCTCGGCGTGGTGGCGCATGCCTTTAATCCCAGCACTTGGGAGGCAGAGGCAGGTGGATCTCTGTGAGTTCAAGGCTAGCCTGGTATACATGGTGAATTCCAGAACAGCTGGGGACAGAGGGAGACCCTGTCCCAGAAAAATAAAACAAAAACAAAAAACAAAAAAAAAGAAAACAAAACAAACCTACAAATGAACCTACCATTTGACCCAGTTACACCACTCCTTGGCATATACCCAAAGAACTCATCCTATTGCAAAGACACTTGTACATCCATGTTTGTTGCTGCTCTTTTCACAATAGCTAAGAGATGGAAGCAACCTAAGTGCCCCTTAAGTGACGAGTGGATAATGAAAATGTGGTTCATTTATATGATGGAGTTTTACTCAGCAGTAAAGAAAGATGAAATCATGAAATCTGCAAGTAAATGGATGGAACTAGAAACTGATATACTAAGTGAAGTAATACAGACTCAGAAAAAAACTGACCTATGTTCTCCCTCATACGTGGATCTTAGAACCAAATCCTGATAAATGAGTATGTAACCAGACATAACTACAGGAACCAGGATAATGGAAAGGTAACAGGGACGTAAAGGAAAAGAAAGAACCTGAAAGAGAATAGTAGGAAACAGGCCTTAATAAGGGAGATACGGATAAAAATTAGGTTAGTTTAAGGGAGGGGGGACAGAATGGTATACAAGGAACCTAGGAGATAAAGGGAAAGAAGGCGCTCAAGAGAGGTAGGACCATAGGAGAAGGGTATTATAAAGGGAGAAAGGGGGGAAATGAGGGCACCTTAATTGGGGAAACCATGATGGAGGGGTGAGACTATTCGAGAGATAAATAATGCCTAGCTAGTTTTGAAAACCAGAGGGAACCATATTAGTCCAACAACCTACTGACAAATTATACATACCACGTCAAGAAATATATCTAGGTAAGGTTTATCTGAGAACAAGTGGTCTTTGCCCAAGATTTATCTACATGATATACAGTAATTAAAAGTACCAGACTGGTGGAACTAACCTTC
>NW_008345054.1:1943262-1957968 GCF_000622305.1 Nannospalax galili
AGGGCTGGGGGTGCTGACAACACAGCAGACAGTAGCAGGGATATCAGAGTATAAGGGCTCTAGTGGAGGGAGGGAGACTATAGGAGGGTGCCCCCTGGGAAGTGGGTGTATAGTTGAATAAGATGGTTTGGGATATTCTGTGTGATACACACACACACACACACACACAAATCAACAAAAGTTTTTAAATGTATTATTATTTGAGGAGGTAGCATAAAAGTTACATCATGTTAATTAATAGAGGTGATAAACATTACCATTGAAATCTTCCCCATGACTTTATAGACATACACAGGCGCCAAGGATCTGAGTGCAAACAATTATGACTAGTACTAATCAGAGACAAACAGATTAGGGACACATGCGCCAACATCTCAGCATTAGTAGCAAAAACAATGAGTCTTTCTGTAAGAAACAGTATATTTTAAAATGAAATAGAGCTCTCTTTTGAGGGTTAAAAACTCAATTTTATGTCTTACAGGGCTTATACTGAGTTCAATATTATATAACTGTATTAGTTCAACAGCGAACCTTAAAATTTTATAGCCAAACAATCCCTTTTGAATGAGCTGTGTCTTTGCTCTGGAAACTGTAATTGGGCGTGTTAAAGCTGTAATGATATGCTTCTTCTAAAAAAATAAAATTAAATATTAAAAAAGAGATCTCGTGTTTTCACTACACACAGACACACAGGGAGACACACACACACACACACACACACAAAGTTGAGGCAATGGGTGTGTTAATGACTTGGAGAGCATATATACTTCAAAACATCATGCTGGGGCTAGAGTGCAGTTCAGTGTTAGAGTGCTTGCCTGGCCTACATGGGGCCTTGGGTTAAATCTAGAGCGAATGGGGAAAAAAAATCATGGACTACACATTAAATATGTACGATTAAGTGAATGAGGGGGGTGGCAAAAAAGGCAGAAAAGGTGTAATGGATAAAATCGGGACAAAGAACAAGGCAACTAAATATAAAACGTTACAAATATTTTATATTTGAATATAAAAAGTTACAATCACTTTAAATGCTAATGGTTTAGTGCACCATGAAACCAATCTGTGATTGTCAGAGTGGATGAAAAGCAAGACAGACCTATTAATATTTGTTGTCCAAAAGAAAATCACTGAAATATAAGACACAGATACATTAAGTTGAAGGAATAGAGAAACACAGACCATGCTAACACAATCAAAGCAGGAATAAACTATATTCACTTCTAAAGGAGCAGACCAGAGCACAGTGCTTATGAGGAATAAAAACGGACATTAGAAAATGGAAAGATCAGTATTTTAAGAAAACATAACAATCTTTAATGTTTTTTACAGCTAAAACAGTGCAAAACTTCTGTGTGGCAAAAACTGAAAGGATTCAAAGTGAAACAGATTAATGTATTATTACAGTTGAAGACTTTAAGCATACCTATGGTTTATCAGAAGTGGGTGGATCTAGCAAGCAGATCACAAAGGCACAGCTAGCTCAGTCACCTGGATATAGCTAACCACTGGGGACTACTTGCTAACAGACTTCAAGATTCATCTGGAACATATAAAGTCATATTCTTGGGCATAAAACACACTAGAGAAAGTTTAAAAGAATAGAGAGATCATATCATGTTCGCTCTAAGACCTCATGGGTTTTTTGTTTGTTTGTTTTAGTTAGTTTTTTGTTGTTGTTTGTTCTTTTGAGATAGGCTCTCCCTGTAGCCCCACTGGCCTAGAACTCATTATATACTTCAGGCTAGCCTCGATCTCAAAGAGATCCACCTGCCTCTGCCTCCTGAGTGCTGGGATTAAAAGTGCGTGCCACCACAACTAGCTGACCACAAGAATTTAAATTAGAGGTAAGTAACAGAAAGTTGGAAAACCCCCAAACACTAGGGTATTAAATAACATATGTTAAATGATACACAAGTAGAAGAACAAATATCAAGAGAAACTAATAAATATTCTGAGCCAAATGAACAAAAAAATACAACTTATCCAAAGAAATTTAAAGCATCGAATGAATAGAGGATAAAAGATGGCTCTGAAACCAGTCATGTAGATGTCACTGAGGGGAACTGGACAAGTAAGAACAAATTAAATTCAAAGTAAGCAATGGGAAATAAACAGTAAAACTAAGAGCATAGATCAGTAAGATGAGATTCAGAAATTAGTAAAACCAAAGCTGATTCTTTGAAAACATGTATAAAATTGATAAGCTTCTAAGCAGTTCAACTAAAAAAACAGATGGGTATAGGAAGAAAGGAAGCAGACTGTTACTACAAGAAATAGGAAAGGGACACTGGTAGAGACCACAGACAATGAAGGAAGGCAAAATATGAGCAACTCCATAAATCTTATAACTACTCTGAAATGAACCACTTTAGAAGACACTGCCTACCAAAACTGACAAAAGAAGAAACACACAAGTTGAACAGGTTATTCAAGCCACTAATAATAATTAACAGATTTCAAAAGCAGAAAGCAACAGGCACTGGTGGGTTCACCAAAAATTATTTGGGGGTGGGGCTTTTTGAGTCAGGGTCTCCCTGTAGCCCCAGATGTCCTGGACTTGCTTTGAAGACCAGGCTGACCTCTTTCTCACAGAGATCTGCCTGCATCTGCTTTCCAAGTGCTGGGATTAAAGATATGTGCCACCATGCACAGCACCCCAATAAATTTTGCCAAATATCTGAGACAGAAATTGTAGCACATATTTCTAATCTCTTCTAGGAAAAAAAAGGCAGGAAATAGCTCATAATCATTCTGTGAGGTCAAAATTAACTTAATTCCAAAACTAGACAAAAGATTATTATCCAAAATATACAGAGAATTCCTAAAACAGAAAGAAAATTAACAGTTTAAAGGATGGAAAAAGACTTGAATAGACACCTCATCAAAGAAGATACACAGATGAGAAATAAAGAAGCATGTGAGTGATGGCTTAACATTCCGTCATTACAGAACTGCAAATTAAAGCAAGGCCCCTATTAAGGTAGCCACAATTCCAAAACTAGCAGTAGCAAACACTGGCAAGGATGTGGAGCAGCAGGAACTCCATTCACTGCTGCGAGGAATCTGAAATGATATACCCAATTTGGAAAACATTTTGCAGTTTCTCACAAAATTGAATATACTTGTATCATCCAAACCTGCAGTCCAACTACTTTCTGTTTACACAAATGAACTTAAAACTTATGTCCACATAAATTCCTTCACGGAAACATTTATAGTAACTTTATTCATAATCACTCAAACCTGGAAGTGATTAAGATGCCCTTCAACAGTGAAAGGATAGATTGGTACATCTATACAATGGGACAGTATTCAACACTAAACAGAAATGAGCATTCAAGTCACAGAAAGACATGAAGGAATCTTTTTTGCCCAGAAAGTGGCAATATTTAATCAATTACACAATATAGGCAAACTCCTTCCAATTATTTTTGATGAGATACAACGAATTATAATTTTAAATGTTAGTCCATACACTGGGCAAATGTATCCATCAGATGTACATCAGTTTTTATTTACTGAAATATTTATCTTTACATTTCCCAGAATCAATGAGAATTGCTTAGGTGTCAAAGTAAACATGAAGATAGTCTCCTCTGACATGGAGGAATATTAAAGGTTTATCACTAAGTGAGAAAGCTATGTGAAAACGATTCCCACTATGACATTATAGAAAAGATAAAAATTATGCAGACAATGAAGAAATCAGGGTTTGCCAAGTGTTTATAGGAGGAAGGGAAAAACAGCACAGGATTTTTAGGGCATGAATACTATTTATATACTACAATAATGAATATGTGTCATTTGACATTTGTCCAAGCCCATGTCATACAGCTCCAAGAGTTAAGCCCGAGTT
The DNA here is from genome assembly GCF_000622305.1 of Nannospalax galili. Lineage (NCBI taxonomy): Eukaryota > Metazoa > Chordata > Mammalia > Rodentia > Spalacidae > Nannospalax > Nannospalax galili. The sequence goes on from NW_008345054.1 coordinate 1,947,122, forward strand.
AGACCATGGACATCAGGTAATAATGGTACATCACTGTAGGATCATCTGCTCCTTACAATGCACCACTGTGGACTTTTTTCAAGAGGGAGTTGAAAGTATTCTTTTGCCAACAAAAGTGTGCTCTACCGCACAGATTTTCATTATAAAATAAGAATAGTAGATAACGCAACTTACAAGTCACCTAAATATGTTAATTTTACTGGGTAAAATTCTAGAAATAAAGATCTTACATTTTCAACAGATATAAAACAAGGACTTTAAATTTCAAATGTAAAAATATAGTCTTGAGCCATGCATGGTGACAAACACCTTTAATTCCAGCACTCAGAATTAAGAGGCAGGCAGATCTCTCTATGATCGAGGCTAGCCTGGTCTACAAGCCAGCTGGGGCTACAGGGATACCCTATTTTAAAAATATGTATGTGTATATATCATTAATATATACATATATATATCATTAATCATCCAATTTCTAGGAAAACTAAACAAATGATCAGAATATTTTAGTTCAATAATGTTGGAACAATATCCCCAAAAAGAAGCAAAACTCTTCATCATATACTTCTAACACAACTGTAATCTGCTACTAATTTCTAATCTTAATCATCATTAACAAGTAATTACTACCATTTAAGGATGTGAAAACTCAGTAATCTTTTTAAGTTACCCTTTACATATATATAATTGAATTTTTGGGCATTTCATACATCTTAATTACATTTAGACCCCTTCTCCCTATCTGCATCCCCTTCATAGCGCCCCCACCAGATTTCATGTGTTCTGACATATATGTTAAGGCCTACTGAGTCAAGTTTGTGTGCCCAGATATCCCTCAGTGGTGAGTTCATTTACTGGAGCCTGGTCAGTCTACCTCATGTCACTCCTTTAAAGAAGACCAACTCTCCTTCACCCAGCAGTGATCAGCTGCCAATAATTCCCCAGCTAAAGTTGGGGCTTCTTTCCCCAGTTCTATGCTGGGTTTTTGTCTGACTGAGATTGCATGGGTCTTGTGCATGCTGTCACCACTGTTGTAAATTTATATGTGCAAGTGCCCATGTCTTTGGGGTTCTCTTGTTTTGGGAAAGTTAATTTGAAAAATAACTGATTCATCTATTATGAAGTTCAGAAAAAAGAGAAAAAAAGGAGTTCTGACTTAAATCTTAGCCTGTTCTATCTTCAACGCAGAACCTATGTTCAATGTAGAACAATTATTCAATGCCTATGAGCAACAGTTTACTCATATGTGAAATGGGACTGAAACATCTAAGTTTCATAGAAGTTTTATGTAGTTTTAATCAGAATGCTGGAAATCTGCCTACATATTCTGTTCACACACCAATATTTACCCCACTGCTGTAGTAAAGGAACTGAATTGAGGAGATATTTAATACCAATGAATGTATTTCTGCTGGTAGAATTTCAAGCATGGGCATATCAGAGTACAGGAGATATTTTGAGGCAGGGAGACATTTCCTTGCAATCAGCTGTTTACTCCACTACTGTCATACAAAGGAACCTTGAGTAAATATTCATAAAATACTTGATCTTCAGAAAAAAATAGAGAATCTGAATCAATTTTTGTTAAAATGAAAATGTAGTTAATATCTTTCAGTAAGAATTATTAATATCATCTACTAGGATGGTAAAATATTACATATTTGTTAAACCACAATTATCCTTCTACCAACAAAACTATACTTCAGGAGAAAGAGATCAAAACAGAATTTTCTGCAACAGTGACACTTTTACCTTGGGGATAACCAACAGCTGTCTAACTGGACTTAAGGCCACTCAAAAGGAAAGAGTCCATGCCTGGTAGTGTAAACCTAGCTAAATACCTGTGGCTGGAAAGATCACAGACCCTAGAGGAGAACCTACTACTGCAGTTTTCTCTTAACTATATTTTAAATACTTATCCTTATACCCACAGATTAAGTGTAGCTCTCACTCCTCATCAAAGAAGCTTCTTTTTGCAAAACATGGAGATGAATCCAGAGATCCACAACTGGTTAAAATGCAAAAACATAAGAAGCCCATGGGGTGCCTACCCCCAACTGATACATCTTAAATGCAACCTTCACATAAGACTCAGGGAACATTGCAGAAAAGGGGGCAGAAAGATTCTAAGAGCCAGAGAGGCAGGGCTCCTGCTGCCAGACATGACAGGGAAATTGCACCATGAAATCTTGACAACATGGTTGCCTAAAATTATATCTCCAGTTTATATGTCAACGTGAATAAGGAAAATTTCACAAGGTCCCACTTCTAGATGATGGGCTATAAGCAATTATTGGCTGCTGGAGAAGGAGAATCAGTTTTTTCCAGGGATGAGTTCCCTGTTACATTATCCAATCTCAAGTGCAGCCCTAAACATGTATGTATGAGCAACAGTTAATGGACTCAGTAGGTCGTGTGTGTGTGTGCGTGCATGTTTAACAATAACAGTTAAAGAAGAGGTCATGAAATTAACAGGGAGTGAGGGAAGACATGTGAACATGGAGGAATTGGAAGCCACAGAAGAAGGGGTGGAAATGATTTAAATACAGTACTCATGTATGAAACTTTCAAAAAAGCCTTTAATTAAAAAAATAGAATTTTCATTAGGACACATTAGAATAAATAAGCTACATTTGTCACTTTAAAGTTCTCTAGATTCATAATTGAAAAAATATTTAAGTGGCAAAGACATAATTTAAAAGTTCAAAGATAAGACCTAAAGAAATTAGCGTCAAGCTTGGCGTGGTGGCGAACAACTTTAATCCCAGCACTCAGGAGGCAAAGGCAGGCAGATCTCTGTGAGTTCGAGGCCAGCCTGGACTACATAGTGAGTTCCAGGTGAGCTGGGGCTACAGGGAGACCATGTCGAAAGAAGAAAGGGGGGTGGGGAGTAAAAAGACTCATTCATTTAATTTGTTAACTTCTAAGCTAATACAATGAGAGGATTAAGGTGAAGGATCAAGAATTTGGATTGAATAAAAAAGAATTTAAAGAAGACATTATTAAAACCTAGAAGTTAGCAGAAGTATAAAACACATGAACATCACTGTGTGTCACGGTTTTGCTTATGTTGCTGTGATAAAATACCCTGACAAAATGCAACTTGGGGCAGAAAGGATTTATTTTAGTTCACAATACCAGGTTCAGTCCATCGTGTCAGGAAGTCAAGGCAGCAGGAACTTAAACTCCATGTCACATCATATCCACAGCCAAGAGCAGAGAATGAATGCATGCCTCCAACTCAACTTACTTTCTCCACTCACACATACCAGGACCCAAACCCAGGAAATGGTGCTACCCACAGTGCTCTGGGTATTCTCACATCAATAAATGTAATCAAGACAATTCCCACTGACACACCCACCAAGACTCCCTAATCTAAACAATCCCTTGCTGAGATTCTTTTCCCAGGGGATTCTAGATTGTGTTGAGTTGGCAATTAAAACTAAGCATTATGGTGTGTAATGGTGATCTTATCTTACCTGAAGACTAATTTCTCATATTGGTTCTAGACTGAAAATTCCAAGCAGATACAGGAAAAGATAGCAGTTGGAAAACCAACTCCTTAGCAGCTCCAGCCACTAAGACTCCACATAGTTTGGGATAACCACTTTAGTACTGGGGACCTCAGTTTCCTCATTTGTAAAATTAGAGGGTTTAGTAGTGAGTCCCTCAATTATTAGAAAAGGATTCTAATTTAATACAGCTTACAGCTGGCATATATGGTAAGAATACTGAGCTAAGCCACAGGGAGACTAATAACTACTCATAGCCAGTCAGAAAAGAGGCTGCAATGGCAGCATCACAAGGTATAAATTATTACTCCGGAGTAATAAATAATGTAACAACTGATTGGAAATTGTTTAAGCAGCTTGACAAAATATTTACAACCAGCAAACCACCTAACATGTAGGTCAATAATCCATGAAAGCATAATCAAGGAATAATTTAGCATCCTAATGTGTGGCACCAAATACCATGCTTGTCTTTAGGTCACTTAAAAAAAAAAAAACCAAAAAAACAAAAAAACAGCATCAACATTGTGTTTTCCTCATGAGAATTAAAATGCCTGCATTCTTGGAGCACATGAAGGCTAACTGCATCAAATCACATCAAATGCAAATTTCCATGTCTCACCTCTTTCTTAAAATCTCACAATAAAAAATTATGTCTCCAAACAGAAGCATTTTATGAAATGTTAAATGAAACTTAGCAACTCAGAATTGCCCAGCCCCTCCAAGAAACTGAGGTGACAGGCACAGGACACATCTTACTCACAAACAAGCTGAACTCTATACAGCACCACATTTTAACACCTAAAAATAAAGGTACCTAATTCTAAAAAGTGAGCTTAAAATCAGCAGAACTTAGAAGATATGTATTCTTCATATAACCATCAGACTTTTCCAGATAAATTTTTCAAAAATTTTATTATTGTTATTTTTAACGTGTGTAAGTATACTGCCTGCATGTTTGAAAGTGCAACCGTGTCTTGCAATGCCCACAGAGGTCAGAGAGGGCACTGGGTCCCCTGGAACTGGAGTTACAGACAGTTGTTAGCTGCCATGTGGGTGCTGGGAATCAAATCTGGGTCCTCTCCAAGAACAGCCATTGCTCTTAACCATTGAACCATCTCTCCAGCCCCGCCCCCAATGGCATATTTTAAATCTCATTAGGAGTAAGCCATGGTGGCTATCCTCAAAAAAGTTCTAACAGGAACAGTCAAAAAACATCAAGTAGCAAAATCATGTACACAACCTGTTATACCACAAAGGCAGAAACAACTGGTCTTCTCTCACTGTAATATATGATCAACAACTCACTTCTTTAATCCAGTCAACAAATGACAACTTTCTTTTTTAAGAAATATGTTCACTTAAGGTTGTATATTAAAACTGATTTTACTTAAACAAATGGCTTCAAATCTTACTGCATGCTAATAAGGCAGGAAACAGACTAAAAAGCACCTGTTAACACTGTCACTGTTACTTACTCATCAGTATCCAAAGCCTTAGGAATTCTAAAAAATACTGAAAGAAGATATGCAAAATTGTAACCTCAATTATGTAGTGTATGATCTTATTTTTTTAAAAAAAGATACCATTTTAAGTTTTTAAAACAGTTAATCATAGCTCAATTATATTTCAAGCATCTTTCTGTAGATACAAATGTCTAAGCAACGTGAGAAACACACTATAGTGAGAATTTAATTAACACTCTGAAAATTCTTACTAATGCAGTGTACCAGATACACCCACACAATTACCTGACAGGCAATTTGCACGAGGTAGACCAGCTCTTTAGATTCACAGCCATTTTTCATTACTTCATTCTGTTCTTCTGAAAGTGAAAGCTGTGTCACAGGAGAAAGGGACAAGAGAGAAAGTCATGATTCATGACACGAATAAACTAAGCATTTGGTAATATCTAGACCTTCACATCAAGTTAATGTAATACATGCCTTATATTAAAAGTTTATTGCTTAAAGCAGATAAATGATGAATTCTTGATTGCAAAAGAAACATTTTCATAAATTTTCCTTGTACCTTTTACTTAGCCTGGCATAACTGCATAAAAGCAGGAGGTAGAACACTTTCACTCAAGAACAGGTTATTTCCTTATTCAGCACACACAAAGGCACTAAACTAGGCAGGGAGACAAGGCATGGCAATGGCATAAAAGAGATCAGACTACTATAGGGAAAGCAAACTGGCTGCCCAGAGAACAAGTAGAGCCTACACCATGTTTAATTTCAGACTTACCATTTGAATCTGCACATTGTATTTTATTTAATTTTTATTTGAAGAAGCAGCCAACACGTAGAAGCTGAGAGGACATGAAAACAAAAATAGAAATTTCTAATTCCCAGGCTGGAGAGATGGCTCAGCAGTTAAGAACACTGACTGTTCTTGCAGAAGACCCAAGTTCGAATCCAAGCACCCACATGGCAGCTAACAACTGTCCATAACTCCAGTTCCAGGGGATCCGACAGCCTCTTCTGTCCTCCGCGGGCATTGCATGACACAGGTGCACTTACCTACATGCAGGCATAACACTCATACACATAAAATAAAAATAATAAACAAAATATTCTAAGGAAATTTCTAGTTCCCATTGAAAAGCCAGAAAACTGACAATCCTGGGCCCACATTCTCACAGGGGCAACAAACAGCCACAGCTGGAAGCAAATCAGCTTCAAATGTAGTCTATATCAGCAGTTTTACTACACACCTAAACACTCTTCACTTCATGCCAGCCTCTGGCTGTGCTGTCATCCATCATGCTGCCAGCTTTGTTATTTTTCCTGTATTCTATTTGTTTTACTCCTTCATGTGCTTTACTCCTTCACGGGGTATACCTGCCTCAAATTTGGAAGTGAAACTGCAAAGCCTATTCCCCAAGTGGGACAACAACTCTTGAGTTCAAAAGTTCCAATAACCTACCATAATGTACCTACTTAAGTGTCTCACCTGGAAAAAGGAAAGGGAAAGAACATTATACCTATTCTCAAGTTCAAAGGTATCAGAAAAATTGATGTATACTAAGTATACATTAGGTTCCTGATACTCAGGAAGTACTTCAAAAATACAACATTCATTGTAGTTAACAGTGTAAGAAACACCCTGTTGAGGGAGGTACATTCTCTAGGTGAGCAGTGTCACTGGAAGTTATTTTAAAATCTTCATATATTATATAGAAGTTCACAAAATAACAATCATTTTCATACTCGTCCAAATAACCCAAAAAGGCTGCAAAAACACAGGTTTTTTTTTTTTGAAAAGCAGATTTAAGGAAAAGAAGCCTAAAGTTTCAGGAGGAAGCAAGACTTTTGCAAGACAGAGGGTACATAAATGAGCCTGGATGCTTGGCAGAGGAATCAGAGTCAAGACTCTTCCTTAGATGGGACAAGGAGCAACCTGATAAATCCTGAGACTCCAGACTAAAGTGACACACTATAATCACAAGGCTCAGTAGAAGAATTGATGTCCACCCATCAACTGCATCCTACAAGTATTAATCAGTTATAGGGACAACACATTAAAGGCTGCAGAAGAACAGGAGAACGCGGAGAGAGGCTGTGCAGCGTGGGGAGTCACTCTAAGCACAGTCTGGAACACAGTAGAAAGGAGAGGAGAACTGAGAGAAGTCCCTCTAAGGTGATGAGGACATTCAAGTGCTGAAGACTGGAAAGGCACAGGAAAGCTGAGGGAACCCCTGGGGAAACATTCCAATGGTTCATAGGGTAGAATGCATGTACCCTCTAGTTTGGGAAGGTCAAAGGGGAAGAGAGGCTTCCTGAGTCACAGAAAGCAGGACAGGGCAGGTGAGCAGTCCTTCTGGTTGGAGAATCAGCAACCAGCCACAGAGCAGGAGGGAAAGCATGCACCCTTTTGAGTAAAGAACAAAGACATGGTACCTCATCAATCTTCAAATTTCCTTGTGAAATTAACCTCTAATAAAGATTATACCCTCAAAATACTGAAAAGAAGTGATGAACTAATTAAACTAAAGCTACCACAAAGAACAGACTATCGAACACAATCAGCTAAGTGAACTCCTAAAGAATAGAAGGAATAAATGAGCACTTTCCTAAAGATGACTGCTATTACTTCAGTCTAAACTACAACAAATCTCACACACACACACAAAATCACAACATACACTAAGAAGAAAGAAAATGTGACCCATGGCGACAAGTAGAAACAATAAAATAAGGCACATATAGAAATTGGCCAGATACAAAAATAATACAGATAATATAAATTATGACCAAGATTATAAATAATATGCAAGAACACATGGGTCTTACTATGCAGCTCTGGCTAACCTGGAACTCACTAAGTAAATCAGGCTACCCTTGAGGTCACAGAGATCCACCTGCCACTGCCTCCTGAGTGCTGGGATTAAAAACTAATACCCAGGATATATAAAGACCTGTATAAATTAAACACAGAACCAAATCGCCCAATCAATAAATGGGCTAGTGAACTGAAAAGAAAGGAAAGTTCTCAAAAAAAAAAAAAAAGAAATACAAATGTCCAATAACTACTGGGAAAAGTGCACAACAACCTTAGCTATAAAAAACAAAATGGAAACTAAACTGCTTCGAAATTACATCTTCCTTCCAGTCTGGATGCTAGCATGAAGAAAACAAATGAGAACCAGTGAGATGGCTCAGTGAATGTAGGCACTCTCTGATAAGCCTGATAACTGAGCTCAATACCAGGACTCACATGGTAGAAGAAGAGATCTCACTCTACAAACTGTCCTCTAACTACATACTGCATGGACACACACACACAGACCTCTCTCTTGACCTCTCTCGACAGAGAGAGAGAGAGAGAGAGAGAGAGAGAGAGAGAGAGAGAGAGAGAGAGAGAATTAAGAAATGGTAAATGTTTGAAAGAATATAGAACATCTAACCTCAAAGTTTTAACAGATGGAGCAGATTAAGAATATCTTCAAGTTTAAAAAAACAAGTTTACCAAGATTTTATTCATGCCTAAACTATCATGCAAAACTAAGCATCATAAAAAAGCATTTTCTGGTGAACAAAGACTGAGCTTCCACTAAGAAAGCGTCACTGAAAGAATTTCAACACATACTTGAGAAGAAGAAAAGGGAGTCCAAGAGGGTAACTCTGGCATAAAGCAGGGACACCGAGGAAAGCATGGAGCCAATGAGTTTACACATGCAAACAAACTTTAAGTGCACAGAAATAATAATGATTACTTTTGGGAGAGAAAACCACAGACCTGTTACCCTGGCTAACATGAACATGGACACAAGAAAGAGTAATCACATTTAAACACCTGAAGTGTGGGGGCAGCAGAGACACCAAAAAACTTTTGACTTTAAATTAGGTATTCAAGTTCAATCATTAGAAATGTATCTTCCAAACTGGAAAAAAAGGGGATAGTTTTTTAAGTTTAAAAAAATAAAGACTAGAAATAAACTAATTATTATTAGTCCCAGGTAGAACTGAAAGGGAACAGGTAAAAAGAAATCATATTTCCAAAAAACAGAAAGGAGGCAGAACCAAACAATAATGACAAAAACTAATGAACAGTCAAAGATGGCTGGATGATGTCCACAGAAGAGAGACTCAGGGAGCTCCAAATTCTGTCCCTTCTAAGAGAAACATGGGGAAAGTCAAGTCTTTCAGAAGCAACTTTCTCAATACTCTAGAAAACAGCTAAAAAAAAAGTTCACGACAACCAAGAAAAGACAAGTTCAAGATGGCAGGATGCCATCAATCCAATCCTTCCTACTCAGCAGTAGCTATGAGGGCCATAGCCCTCTTTCCAGTGTGGGCTGTGAGTTCTGCAGTACAGGAGTAGAGAGGCCTGACACACAAATTATTGGCCATCTCTTCCATTTGTCAGGGTGCTCCCTCAAAGACTGAGGCCAGGTACTTATTTCTACTTTACCTAATGTAGACCTCTTTCCCAGGAGAAGAACGAGTACTTTCTAAAATACAGCCAAGATAAAAAGCCTGGAGCCGCCTGGACAGTCTGAAGACTAAGAGGAAAAGTTGAAGAGAGGTTCTGTAGGAAACCTGGGCACTCAAAAGGCCTGAGAATACTGGTATGTTTAGAAAACTAAACACATGGCCCACAATAGAATATGTGGTTCACCAAAGAGCTGAAAAGTCGTTATGCTTTTAACTTTGAGCTCATCTCAAGGCTAAATAAAACAGGAAAATAAACTCCTAGAATTGATTAAAACTTTCAGTATACTGGCAGGCTATAAAATCAATCTACAAAAATCAGTAGCCTTTCTATATACCAATAACAAGCAATTGGAGAAAGAATACAGGGAAATGTTCCCATTTACAATTGCTGCAAAAAAAGGTTAAAATATCTTGGAATAAATCTGACCAAAGACACGAAAGAGCTCTACAATGAAAATTTTAAATTGTTAAAGAAAGAGATTGAGGAAGACATCAGGAGACGGAAGGACCTCTCATGTTCATGGATTGGAAGAACTAATATTGTGAAAATGACCATCCTACCAAAAGCAATATATAGATTCAATGCAATCCCAATCAAAATCCCCATGACATACTTCAAAGAATTAGAAAAATCCATCCTTAAATTCATATGGAGGCACAAAAGATCCCGGATAGCCAAAGCGACCCTGAGCATAAAGAGCAACACTGGAGGGATTACTATACCAGATCTCAAAGTACACTACAGAGCATAGTCATAAAAACAGGATGATACTGACGCAAAAACAGGCACATAGATCAATGGAACATCATTGAAGATCCAAACCTAAGTACATGCAATTTCAACCACTTGATACTTGACAAAGGTGCCAAGAACACACAATGGAAGAAAGACAGCATCTTCAACAAATGGTGCTGGCAAAACTGGATATCCACCTATAGAAGAATGAAACTTGGATCCTTATCTTTCACCTTGCACAAAAGTCAGCTCCAAATGGATCAAAGACCTCAATGTGAAACTGGAAACCCTGAAACTATTAGAAGAAAATATTGGCAGTAACTTACAGGATATAGGTGTAGGAAAGGATTTTCGAAGTTGCTTAGGAATTAAAGTCAGCATTCAATACGTGGGACCTCATTAAAAAGCTTCTGCACAGTAAAAGAAACAATCTAAAAACTGAAAAGAAAACCCACAGAATGGGAAAAAAATCTTCACCACTGACACATCTGACAGAAGTTCAACAACCAGAATATATAAAGAACTCAAAAAAACAAAGAATCAAGAAACCAAATGACCCAATTAAAAGATGGGCCAAAGATCTAAACAGAGAGTTCTCAAAGGAAGAAATAAAGATGGCTAAGAAACATCTCAAAAAGTGTTCAACATCATTAGTAATTA
>NW_008345054.1:1958336-1962222 GCF_000622305.1 Nannospalax galili
AAATGTGGTATATTTACACAATGGAGTTCTATTCAGCAGTAAAGAAAGATGAAATAATGAAATTTGCAGGTAAATGGATGTAAGAAACTGTTACACTAAGGATCCACTAATGGATCTAGAAACTTATACTAAGTGAAGTAACACAGACTCAGAAAAACAAACGATGTATGCTCTCCCTCAAATGTGGCTCATAGGACCAAATCCTTTTAAATTCCAGGTCCTGTTAAGAAGAAGATGCTATACAGCAGTCTCTTCTGCATGAAATATCTGCCATCATCATGACTTCGGCTGAGCCTGATCCCTAAACATAGTCACAATTGGGCTTGCTGATGGTTGTGCTCATTCCTTAAAGGAGTGCCAAGCAGGGTCACTGGACCCTCACCTGAGTATCCAGCCACTCTTCCCAGACAACTAGTCCAGCCTTGGAAGACAAAAGAAAAATAAGGAAGAACCCAATAGAGTGATGCTTTTGGAAGTCCTTGTCAGGAAACTCCAATGGACTTGCCCACCTGTAGCTAAGGGAGACAACCAACTATTGTTCTAAAATGATGGATAAATTTGTTTTCTCCCGCTATCTAGAAGCCTTTGAGAGGGAACTGACACTGATTCTAACCACTCCAACAGCTATCAAAATACCTGAAAGCAAATCCTGAATCCATCATTCTGGAGTCCAGCCTTGGCAGACAAAAGAAAAATGAGGAGGAACCCAGTAGAGTGATGCTTTTGGAAGCTCTTGTCAAGAAATTTCAATGGACTCTCATATGAACGGACTCTCTTCCAAAGGCCAAAAATGTCCAAAGTATTTGGGAGCTTGTATCTAATCCTTAAAAGATTTTAGGATTACCTTTTCAGAGGCGGGAATACTGGAGGGGAGGGGGTGGACATGGATTTGATCAAAACACCTTATATGCATGTATGAAATTCTTAATAGTTTTTGTAAAAGTTTTTTTTAAAAAAAGATTATTGTTTAGAAAAAAAACAGTAAAATAAGATGAAAGCAGACTTGTAAACAGCACATCTGAGTATGGAATGAGTACTCCAGTACAGAAGAAACTTACAAAGACTGCAGAATGGCTCACTTATATATGCTTTATTACTTTTAACTGTAACATTCAAGAAAATTGCTATCAAAACACCACATGAGAGCCAGGTGTGGTGGCACAAGCCTTTAAAACAAGAACTCTGGAAGCAGAGACCAGTGGATTTCTGTGAGATCTAGGTCAACCTGGTCTACATAGGAAGTTCTAGACAAGCTAGGGCTGTCTCACAAAACAAAACAAACAAAGCAAAAACAAAAAGTTGGGGGTGGGAGCTGGCTAATCAGGTAAAAGTACTTGCTGCCATGACAATCTTGAGTTCCCTGGGACCCACATGGTGAAGGAACTGACTATAGGTTGTCCTCTCACCTCTACCCATGAACCTTGGCATGCCCATGCAAAAACAAAACAACAACAAAAAAAAACATCAAAAGTGTATTACGAGTGATAATTACTATAATTTCACAAATAAAAATCATTCTCATCATAGTAGAAAGACCTTTTTTTATGAGGACCTCTGCATTCTGCAGAGGATCTGACAGGTATAGATGTTCTGAGATGTTGTCAGGTCACATAAAGCTCTAAATTGCAGGAATTTTTTTTTCTTTTTTTTTTTTGGCAACAGGGTCTCACTGTGTATCTCTGGCTGGCTTGCAACTCTATGTAGACCAGACTGGCCCCTACCTTACAGAGCTCTGCCTGCCTCTGCCTCACTGATGCTGGGATTTTAATCTCACCACCACATCTGGCCTAAATTGCAGGAGTTCTTATACCAAACTACTGTGATTCATTATGCCATAAACTATTGTTCCTGTTTGTTCTTTTAGGAGGACTGATCTTTTTTTAAGGACTGATTCTTTGGTAGGATGAAAATCTCTGACAATACTGAATGCATGGTATTACAGAGAGTGATATATTTGACTCACGCAGTATACTTTGAATATGCTATAAATAACATAAATAACATGTTATAAATAACATATATAAATATATAAATAACATAATATAAATATATACAAATAACATAATATGCTATAAATAATATAAATAACTTAATGACTACCAGGGGCTATGGAGGTAGAGATGGAACCAGGAAGAGAATGGAGTATAACTACAGAAGGTTTCTCTTGGGTGAATAAGTAAATATAGATATCTCACTGAAATACAGAACTCATCTTCAAAATTCCTCACTTTCCTCACATGTTCTCTTCATGTTCTCATAAGACCTCTCTCTACTTAATCTAGATGGTTGCAGAGCAGAAAATTATCAAAGTTTCTAAATTGGCCTCTGTCCCCATTATATATACCAGTTGTGGTACTCTCTTGTCAAAACCTGAATACTTTCTCTGTTCCTAATAAGAAAGTAATTAAAAGTGAATCCCAAATGCCTTAAATGATCACTGAAGGGCTTCTACAGTTTTTCTCTAAGTGTCTTCCAAACTGTATTTTCCAATAATTATTCTTCCCACTCATCTGCTTTATACCTAGAGTCTTTAGGGTAAAAGTCCTGGTTCTGTAACACCAAGAGGCTAGGCTCCACGTTCTATCCCAATATGCCAATTCATGAGGTGGGTAATGGTAAAAAGCAGAGAAAAGATTTATTCTATGTGACCACCCAGAAGAGAAATAGATAAAGGGGTCTAGTGGCCCTCAAGTCCATCTTTAGGGGTCTAACATGAACTTCAAGTTCACACAGAGGAAGAATAGCAGAGAGGCAAAAGCAATGCTTGTGAATGTAGCCCTGGTCAAGGTGTGGTTAGGCTGATCACTGTATCTGCTAGGGTTCTCAAAGGTAGTCTACAAAGGTCCTTAATGCTTGAGGTGACAGTTCTCAGGAAATGATTACTTCTGCTCCAGGATGCAGAACCATTTAACTGGATGTCTTAGTTTGGTTTAAAAAGAAAAAAAGATGGGTTTTTTTTAATCATATGTTTATTACTACATTGTTTTCCCTGAGGAAAGACCTTTTTGGTCAAAGGTACTCACACAGGTGGCTAGCACATACAAGGTATCCAAGAAAGCTATCTGGAATGAACTGTGCGTTTTAAGACACCAACATATGCATACATCTGAACATTCACGTGTTTTACAATCTCTAACCACACTATAAAACACTGCGTTACATTTGCTGATAGATATTTGACAAAACTCAGTAATTTAAATAATTTTCACTTCTTTCAATTTAACAATATCTTAGTCCTTTATTAGGAATAGCTGGCACAATTTTCAAAGCCTATATTTCTAAATTCATTCCAAAATCTGTCTTTGGAGTTATGCTTCCCATATTTTTACTTTTTATCACCATGGAAACCAACCACAATTAGTGTTGTTAGGAATCTTTAAAAATACAGCTCTACTCAGTAAGCCTCCAAATGTTCAGAGAAGTCCTTTCTCAACAGGGAGCATGGAAGTCAGCAGCACAAAGCAGAGTAAAATACAACACTCCACCCACAGCAAAAATCATTCATCAAAGCTTGATCAACAGATAGCAAAGAGGCACATAGAGTTCTCTCATTCATCTTTTACAGTGGCAAATTCTCTGTGTTTTATCTATAGATTTTGGTAGCTTACAGTAGATGTAGGGATGTGAAAAACAATTTCTGTTGCATGTTATTATATAGGCCACCCACATATTCCTCAACTTCCTAATATTCAACAGCAAAAATGCTAACTCAAAACCACCCAGTTTAGGGCATCAGATAGAACAACTATGGCAGAACCATATTTTGTTAATAAGCAAGTTAAGCTCCAATTTCAGCATATGGAACAAAGAAGAGCAAAAGGCAGCTTTCAAATTTATTACAAAGAAGCTAGAAATATACATGCATTTTTTTATATGTATATTTTAT
>NW_008345054.1:1963679-1966164 GCF_000622305.1 Nannospalax galili
CCCTCCCCTACTCTGACCCAATTTTTATCCATATCTCCCTTATTAAGGCCTGTTACCTACTATTCTTCTCCTTCAGGTTATTTCTTTTCCTTTACCTCACTGTTTCCTTACCCTTGTCCTGGTTCCTGCAGTTATGTCTGTTTGCATACTTATTTATCAGGGTCTGATCCTAGGATCCACATATGAGAGAGAACATATGTCGATGTTTTTTCTGAGATTGTGTTACTTCACTTAGTATAACAGAACACTAACTTCTCAGGTGAGTATAGACGAGCCAAGTGATTTACACAGTTCTAAACACCACAAACCACATACAGATCAATGTGATATTCATGGTATAAAGATGAAGGCAGGCAGGCAGGGAGGGAGGGTGGGAGGGACTCTCAAGGGCCCTACAGCAGGATCACTTCCTCATCTTGCTGATACATCAGAGCACACATTTATTAGGAACTAAAGCTTTATTAATATTTTCACAGTTTTGCAAGGTTGGGGCTTTCCGAGCAAAGAACACTACACCTGGTTAAAGGGTGACTGAGTACTGAAGTCCTTCAGAGACAGAGCCTTATCTTTTACCCTAAGTCATAAATTCACATTCCAGGATGTTTGTGAAACAGAGCTCTTTGCTTCTTTTCCTCAGAGAAGGTGTACACATTCCAGAGCAAAGGTCTATCTCTATCTTGGCAAAGGAGAATGGGCAGAAGTACAAGTCATCTTAACTGAACTCCAATTTCATAACTACAGAATTCCTCTCTCCTGGTACAAAATCCCACCATATACCTAGGGTATGTCTGGTTCTCATCATATAAAGTCACCTAGGGAAGCAATGTGAGGGAAAAAGGGGGCTGATCTCTGAGCCAGTGCTTCTGTTATACATAGAAGTGCGCTTGTGTCTGCCTGTAATTGCAGCAAGCCAACATGTTGTCTTACAGAGTAACATCTTATACTTCTCAAAGTTTCACGCTCACCATACTGTTTTTCAAGCATATTTAGTTAATTTGATAAGTAAACTGCATGTGCAACTGCAATTCCATGATAGATTATTTTCCATAATCCAAGGGCTTTTATACCAACAGGATAATCTCATACACAGTTAAAATATGCGTTTGGATGATGGTGGCACTGATAACTCAATTTAAACTTTCATTTCAAATCCTCCCCTCAAATGACAATGATTTATTTTCACACAAAAGAAATATTACTAGTGAATGAGCAGAAGATTGGGGCTGTATTTTTCATTCTTTTGATTTAATGAAAACTAAACTTTTTAATCAGAGTAAGAAAACACCATAATGGTTTTGGTTTCAAATAGGTGTACATGCAATGCATATTAAATAATTTTAATTGAATCAGGTGAATTTTATAAACTGAAATATAACAAACAGACAATTACCTTTTCGTTACCTAATTCATTTCTATCAATGATGGGAAGGCCTGGAGAAAGCATACTGTGAACTGCTTGCTGCTACTTCACTCTTGACATCATCACCCTCAGTCATCAGGACAAGTGTCACTTTCTACACTGTGCAGATGATGATCTGACTGTACCAAACTACTGCCTTAGAACTTCTGCCTTTTTAGCCAGGCATGGTGACATACGCCTATAATTTTAGTATACGAGAGGTAGAGGCAGGATGATCCTGAGTTCTATACCACATAGTGAGTCAGTCTCTTTCTCTCTCTCCCTCCCCCCTCTCTCTCTCACAAACAAACAAAAAAACATAGAAAAATTGTATTTCTGGCTGTCAAGATGACTCAGTGGGTAAACCTGATACCAAACCTGATGACATGAGTTCAATCTCTGGGACCCACATGGTAGAAGAAGAGAACTAATTTCGACAGGTTGTCTTCTGAGCCCCATATTCACACTGTAGCATATGAATGTGTGCACATGTATGTGTATATATATATATATATAAAAACACACACACAATTGCATGTACATGCATGCATGCATACACACACACACACACACACACACACACAAACTGTGAAAAAAAATTCTGTCTTTCAAAATGTACTGAGTAATTTGGTTTATGTTTTGGTAATTTCACTTAATTCTCACAGTACTCTGTGATATAATTGGGATAGGTGTTTTAAATACTGTTTTACAGATGAGGAAACTGAAGGCCAGAGATGTTAAAGAATTTACACAGTGTAACAGAGGCAAGACTACAATAATATGGATCACATTTATAAATACTGAATTTATTATTTTTATTTAATTTCATGTGTATGTGTATTGCCCATGTGTATGTAAGTGTGTATGTGCCACGCAGTGCCCACAGAGGTCAGAAGAGAGCATTTGATCCCCTGAAACTTGAGTTATGGATAGTTGTTAGCTGCCATGTGGGTGCTGGAAACTCAATCCAGGTCCTTTGTAAGAGCAGCCAGTGCTCCTAAGTGCTGAGCCATCTCCCCAGCCCCTCATATCACATTTTAAAACCTCTCTCCCTCTCTCTCTCTCTCTCTCTCTCTCTCTCTCTCT
>NW_008345054.1:1966246-1978942 GCF_000622305.1 Nannospalax galili
GTGCAGCCATGTCTAGCAATCTCTTGAAACCAGAGTTGCAAACAGTGATTAGCCACCATGTGGGTGCTGGGAACCAAACCTGGGTTCTCTGGAAGAGCAGCTAGTGTCATCTCTCCAGTTCCCACATTTAAAAACTTTTTAAACTACGTTAAAGACAGAGGGCATTTTAAAACCATGGTTCATTCCTTTTTGTTAAGCTATTGGATTGGTCTTGTCTATTTATTCTTTTATAAACCTGTAAAAGAACAATCATAATGGCTGTATGACTCGAGTGCCTTAACTCAAATTCACACCCATCACTTGTCATCTGCCATAGAGAGTAAGCTCTGAAGCAATTTTTAGTAAAATTCTTTATCTGAAACTGTTGTAAGGAATTAATGACATAAGGCAGACTATGTAAAATGAAAGTATAAGGCTGAGGACATAGTGCAGTGTTAAGAGTGCTGGCACAGGCCTAGCACAAGGGATGGAGGGGAGACCAGATCTAGGTGTGCTAGTCTGTAATCCCAGTATTTTGGAGGCAGAGTCAAAAGGAAAGGCTAACCTGGACTACATTATAGATTACAAGAAAACCTAGGCTACAGAGTAACACCTTGTCTCAAAATAATCAAATCCAGGCTTCAAAAAATATGTAGTATCTTCACTATTCTTATGCTCAGATTAAACTTCTCTGTCTCTTTCCCTCTTTCCACACTTGCCAGTATCAAAGCAAGACTGCATCTAAGGATAGCCAAGCAGCACTCCGAAGCCACTCGCACACAGCTTTTGCACAGAAAACTCAGGAGACAGGTATCAAATTTATACTTTTCCTATGCCTTATTTCTGGCAAAACCTGATCTGCTACCTTGGGTTGAAGTTATTTAACGTTGCATATAAGATGAGGTAAAAAGAAAGACTGACAGATTCAGATAACCAAGCAGATGATAAGCAACATAGAGAGGCAAATGTCCATTTACCATCATGCACGCTAGATGGCAGTATAACATAAAGCACAGCAGGAAGATGGGGCTTCAAAGTGCTAACAGCAGAACCATTTCTCTGCATGCTGTATGAGATTTCCTCTTCTCATTAAAAAATATCTTGTAACGTGTATAAATCATTGTTTTTAAGACATAAAGGCCATTACATGTAGGGAAAGTGCAGCAAATGAAATCTGAAAAAATTTAAAGTGCTGGGAGCTGTGTGGCATACACCTATAGCCCTCGCTTGTGCAGAAGCAAAGACAAGAGGATTGCTTGAGCCCAGAAGCTTTGAGCTGTAGTGCACTATGCAAACTGGGTGCCTGCACGAAGTTTGGCATCAATGTGATGACATACCAGGAGTGGAGGAACAGCAGGCTGCCTAAGGAAGGGTGAACCAGATTGAAGCCCTGTCTAGTAATTATCTTTTTTCATATTTTAATTTCTATAAACAAAATATAACACATTTATGCATCAAAAACTATAGATTGTGGCCAAAGTACTATTTAGAATAAAATATCAAAATTTGAATTTAAAATCAGTGGGTGGAGGCATTGCCTTATAATAGAATATAGCTTAGTGTAAGCGTGGCCCTGAGTTTGATACTCAGCAATGTGCCCCCACATTCAACAGCTAGAAGTAAATGAGCCTATAGCATTGTATTTCTCTTTTTTAAAAAAAGATATTAATGGGGGCTGAAGAGATGACTCATCAGTTAAAAGCACAGGCTGCTCTTACAGAGGACCCAAGTTTGATTCTCAACACCCACATGGCAGATAACAACAATCTGTAACTCCAGTTCCAGGGGATCCAACACCCTCTTCTGACCTCCGTGGGTACTGCATGACATGGACACACATTCATGCAGGTAATAATACACTCATATACATAAAAAATAAAATATAAAAAATAAAGATATTAAGACATAAGTAGCACACTGCTAATGAAAAACTACAATAGACAAAAGTTGTTTATGATAAATATTTTTGACAGGAAAGTTCTAGTAGGAACATATTTTCCTCAACTTTTGTCCAGGAAAACAGAAAATAAGAGAATCTTTCAAATCAAGAAGAAAAAAAAAACTAAAAAACCTAAAATAGGGAAAAAAAATTTAAGCTAATAATTTGAAAAATAATGACAGAAATCAGGCTGATCAAGAGAACTCTAGTTGGACCTAATTTTTAGACTATCTTGCATACAGCTTATAAACCTGAAAACTAGACATACGATTTTCTTAATACAAAAAATAAAACTGAACTAAAGAAACAAGAAAAAAACAAATCAGATCAATCATCAAATGTTAAACTGAAATGATAAAGATCAAACTTCTAATTGGGAACCAGACACAAAGGTTTTAACTGGAAAATTCTATCAAACCTTCAAACAACAGGTAATTCTGATTTATACAAACTATTCCGGGATACTTTATATTTCTATGTCTATTTCTATGACAAGAGCAATTGTTGTATTTTTACTAATTTTTAAAAAACATCTACTCATGCTGGGTGGAAGGAGACTAAAATAACACAGCATGGCACAAGCTCTCCTGTCATGAGCTGTTACCTTCCCTTTCCTCTCCACCTTGTCACAATCCCAACTCTTTAAATCATTCGCAACTTCTTAGCTGGAAGGAAGATTTACTGTCACCCAGTATCTAGTACATCCAGGAATTCCCGGGTGAAGATAAAGAAAACAAAACCAAGATTAACTGACAATCTTGTTTTAGGTCAGGAAAGAACAGTTCAGTATGAACACATAACTGGCCCACCCACTCTACATCACACCAGCATTACTTCTCCTCAGCATGATAGTGCCACCACTCAACTGAGCTTTTAATGGGATACCTAGATAATCTACATAAGGTCACTGCTAAAGAGGAGATAATATTGGATGCCAATACATACCTGCAGCATTAAGTTCATGTGCTACCAACCCAGCAGAAAAATACACCCAGGACTGAGAATCACTGTATCAGGGACAAGTTATAAATAAGAGTGCTCTTGGGGTGCTTTACCGACAACCTGGTTTCAAATCCTGGCTCTATTGTGTATTATCAGCGAAAGCTCTAGCAAATTTCCTTGTATCACTGAAATCTCTTTCTAACCTGGGACAAGAGAATCCCTCTCATAAGAGCTCAATAATATGGCACTGAGCAAGCTTTTCTTTTTCCAAAACAGATGGTCAACACATACTAGATAATCCAACTTCCTCCATGGATCCAAAAATCTTTTTCTTTACTACACTGTGTATGTGTGTGTGTGTGTGTGTGTGTGTGTGTGTGTGTGTGTGTGTCTCTGTGTGTTTCTATTTCCATACTGTATTTTGTTGGTTTGCTTAGTCCTGTGTCAGACTGCAGTTAAGAGGGAAACAGACAAGAATAATAAGGAAAATTTAAAGGAAGAAAAAAAAATGAGGAAAGGATACTAAGATACAGTGTACAGAATAAGAAACACTACAAATGATCTGTAAGTAGATGATACTTCACTCAGTACCTGAAGAAACACAAAAGAAAATACATCATTTTGCCTGTTATATGAACAAAAAAATTAAAAGATCAACAATGTCTGCTACTGATATGAATGCAGGAAAATACACACTGTCAGAGGCCACAGCACACACTGGCATGTAGCAACCACCCCGTACCTGCCCTGTGTGCAGTTTCAGGAACTTGTGCTTTCCAAGGTCCAAGAATATTAAATGAGACATTAAGTAATTCATGAGCTTTAAATTGAATACCATCCTGACTAGTGTGATACAATCGCATGAGGTCCTGCCTACCCAGGACATGAATCATTCCTTTGTGTACCATACTCATACTGCATAGTTACCTACCCATCTGTCATTTAGCAGTCACCTCAACTAGCAGATCAACTATCATGGGATGGCAGTGCTCATACTCAATACTTTACTTAATAATGACTTGAAAGCATAAATGGAGATGCTGGCAATTTTATTAATTATACTGTTGCAACAGTATAATTATTTTATTTTATTAAGTTATTATTAATATTTTATTGCTACTAATATCTTTTTTATTTATTCTTTTTAATGTGTACATGTGTATTACCTGCATGTAGGTAAGTACACCCATGTCATGAAATGCCTGTGGAGGACAAAAGAGGCTGTCGGATTCCCTGGGACTGGAGTTATGGACAGTTGTTAGCTGCCATATGGGTGCTGGGATTCAAACCCAGGTTTTCTGCAAGAACAACCAGTGTTCTTAACTGCTGAGCCATCTCTCCAGCCCCTGCTATTAATGTCTTAGTGTATCTCACTTATAAATTAAATTTTATCATATATATGTACTGCACAGGGAAAATAGTATATATGGAAACATACTATTTCAGGCATCTACTGGCGGTGGGGATGGTGGGGGGCTTAGAATGTATCCTCTGTGGATTAGGGAGATTATAAAACATTTGAAAAACAAAATGAAACTTAACAATAAAAGTCAATATTTTAAATGTACATATTCTAACCCAGTGAATACTCTCATAAAATTTTATTTAGTGGATATAGTCACATCAATAAAACCTAGTATAGAGGCTGGAGAGATGGCTCAGCAGTTAAGAGAATTGGCTGCTCTTGCAAAGGACCTGGGCTCGATTCCAACACCCACATGGCAGCTAACAACTTCGGAAACTCCAGTTCCAGGGGATTTGACACCCTCTTCTGATCTCTGCGGGCACTGCACAACATGGGTACACTTACATGCATGCAGGCAATACATTCATACAATGTAAAATAAAAATAATATTTTAAAAAATATATAAAATAAAACAAAACCCAGACTATCTATGAACAGGGAGCTGATTAAATACATTATGATACAAATTTTAAAACAATCAAAAATCAGCATGTAGTTGTGAAAAGAAGTAATTCCAGATTTCTGGGATGATAAAGTATGTCCAAGATACATTCTTACAAAATAAAAGGCAAGTTTCAAGGCAGTGTGTATAATAAGAGTCCCATCTTTTTTTTTTTTTTTTTTTTTTTTAAAAAGAAAAAAAAAAAAAAAAAAAAAAAAAAAAAACTTTTTGGCAAGAAATTCCTTCAATCTACATCCTTGGGGACAGGCTGTGACAGCCTAAGGGCTCCTGACTGTCAAGGACTGGAGTTCAATTCCCAGCACCCACATGGTGGCTACCAACCTTCCATAACTCTATTTCCAGGGGATCTGATGCCCTCTTCTGGCCTCCGTGGGCACTGTGTGCACATGCTGTACTTAACATGCAGGCAAAACACTCGTATATACAAAGTAAAAAAAATTTAACAACAGAAAAAAGACAGATAGATAGACATCTATTGATAGAGTTCTATCTATAGAATTAACCACATATTTTGTAAATATATTTTAAAATTCTTATATACACACACATACATAGACACACACGCACTAGTTAACAGAAGAGATAGAGAATGAAAGGAATTTTAATATTCATTTGCAAGTCAGCTTTTCATCACTATGACATATCACCTGAGTTAAACAACTTATAAGGTAAAAGATTTTGACTCAAGGTTTCTTAAGTTTTTACTCTGGTTGCTTGATCCTATTGCTATGGCTCTTTGGCAACTCAAGCTACCATGGCAAGGAGGGTGTGGCACCGCAAAGCTGTTTATCTCACCAAGGGAGGGAGGAAATAGGATACTACTAATACCCTTCAAGGGCAAGCCCCCAGTGACCTACTTCCTCCAGCTAGGTCCCATCTCCTAAAAATTCCATCTCCTCCAGTCGTGCCACAAGCTGCAAATGGAGCCTACATCACCTAAGGTTTTGAGGGACATTTCAAATCCAAACCACAATAACAAATACATATTATTCCTATTTTTTAATATTTATTATTTTTATTTTATGTGTATGAGTGTATTGCCTGCATGTATATAAATGCACCTGTGTCAGGCAATGCCAGTGGAGGTCAGAAGAGGGTATTGGATCCCCTAGAACTGGAGTTACAGACGGTTGTTAGCTGCCATGTGGGTGCTAGAAATCAAACCCGGGTCCTCTGCAAAAGCAGCCAGTGCTCTTAACTGCTGAGCCATCTCTCCAGTCCTGGCTATTCCTATTTTTAAAGCCAATTGTGTCTCAATGCCATAGAGATATATCCCAGGGCCTCAAGTATGTTGGGCTAGTGTTCTACCATTACACTACATCCCCCAATTACTGCTCTTTAAACAAAAATTCATTCATTCAAAAAACTGAGTGACTTTTATGTGTTAGGTGCTGCTCTAGATGTAGAAGAGCACAAAGTAAGTGATAATAAAATACTGGGAAAGAGATGAATATTGGTGCAGAGGTACAGTTATACAGAGAATGTATACTCTGAGAAGAAAGCACTGGAGCAAATATTTTAGGGAAGGAGGGAACAAGGTAAGTAGATATCCAGGGATGCTTTCCAGGAGAAGAAACAAGTACATAGGCCCTGAGGAGAGAGCACGCACATGGAAGGAGCTGCAAGCAGGCCACCATGGCTGATACTGCCAAGAAGTCAAAGAAGTGAGGTCAGACAGGCCAATCTTACAAATTCTGATTGGGAATTTTAAGGATCTGGTTTTCAAGCTGAGTATACTAAGACATAACTGAAGGATTCTGAAAAGTTGACATGGTTTGATTTACATTTGAAAACAACTGCTTTTGCTGCTGTGCCAACTACAGAAGGCTACCAAAAACTTCTCCAAATGACAATGGCTTGACCTAAAGTAACAACAGGGAAGGTGGTGGGTAGGCATAATCAGACCTTGAATTTATTTTAAAGGCTGATCTAAGACATTTTCTGATGGACTAAATACAAAACCTGAAAGAAAGAAGTTCAAGATATCTCCAAGGTCCCTGGTTGGCCTCAGGTTCTGAAAGAACAGGTGGCAGCAGCAGGAAGCACAGACTAGAGAAGAGATAGTTCCAGCTTGAGGTGTTTATTAGCTGTCCAAGCAAAATGCAGGGGAGTGAGCCAGATAAACAAGCAGGAACTCATAGAAAAGATCATGAACATGTCCTATGTACATGCCCCAGTAAGGATAGGATTGACTCAGAGCAATTATATCTAAATTTCTTATTATATCTTTCAGCCTAAATAAAATTGGTAATTGGAATTTCCAACATGTATAATTAAGAATAGTTTCCATTTTATAACTGAAATCCCTTAAATATCTTCTCTATATTTAAAAAAATATAATAAACATTGATATTTTCCATCCTACTAGGGCATTATTATAATTAATTTTTAAGAGCTGGGGAGACCATAAATGCAAAGAAACCTACGAGTCTAAGAGAAACTCCCAAGTTCAAAGTTTAAACAGGCTAGGGTAAATGATTAAATAGTCCAGAGTTGGAACATATTAAAAGGCAACATCTACGGTGGCCATTGACAGTATGAATAACTTGTGATTAGAGAGGCCTCTTCTATACACATACTCTATATACTCCTTTGAAACAAGGTCTTTCATTTTCCTAGGGCTCATCAAGAAGGCTAGCTAGACTGGCTGGCCAGCAGACTCCAGGAATCCTCCTGTTTTCACCTCCTCAGAACAGGCCACTGTGCCTGGCATTTTTTATGTAGATTCTGGAGATTAAAGTCAGGTCTTCATGCCTGTGATGCAAGCACTTTACCAACTGAGCTCTCCAGATAGCTCCCTCATTCAATCTAGTTTGCTCCTTAGAACATATTTTCAACTTCATACCGAAATTAAGATAGAGATATGGGATTTACTTTCCATAAACATATCTAGGATCTACTGTACTACAGTTTATTGTATAAAGTAGTACACTTATAAAATAATGAAGAACATTAACTGAGACACACAGACCTTATTTTAATTGCTTGCATGAAACAGAGCATGTTTGGTAGTCAACATTGCTGTGGTTAGTTTTCCTTTAAATGGCCTCTAAGACCATAAAATGTAAAAACATATACTAGCTAAAGCAAGAATAGCACCCCAAGCCAAAAATCACCAACAGATATTTAAGCCAGATGGATACCTCAGGGTTTTTTTGTTTGTTTTTTTTTTGTTGTTGTTTTTTTTTGTTTTTTAACTACACAACTCAGTTAACAGAAACTAGTGTTTCCCTCCTGAAGGTAACATATGTTGATCCCAATCAACATATGAACCGAGAGAGGTGGTATACAGACACCCATTTCAAAAGACAGAAAACAGAAGGCAGGGCAAAATTAGAAGTGAATTTCTCAAGAGAAATGTGTCCAATAACCAACACATAAAAAAGATTCTGGAGTGAACTGACAAGGTGCAATGGGACTGGTTTTCTGTGAATAACCCCTATTTCCAGACTTCTGAAGCTTCCTGATTCATCTGTACAGACAAGAAAATCTTACTCATATGTTTCACATGTCAAAGGTCACAAACGAAGTTGATACTGTATCTGTATTTTTCTCTTCTGTTTAAGAAGTAGCAAGGCCTTAAGAGCAGAAGTGAGTGGAATGGGAAAAGTGGAAACTGTTCAACTCTTCTACACGAAGACTGTGGCTGTGTTCACTGGTACAAAGTCTATCTGATGTGTTCCTGTGTATGGATTAAGCATAGTCCTCCAACTGAGAGGACTGAATCCTAATAACAAGCCTCTGACACAATCTCAGAAATGTAAAAGCCAGCTCAGGACTATCTATTACCAATCTGTATCTCTTCAATATACATACTACACACTCTTTAATCATATCATGAAAATAAAAATTTAGTATTATATCTTACAACCTTATTCGCCTCATAGATGAAGAAAATGAAACAAAGAGACTGATCTGCTTGCTGAAGATTACAAACTTTCTAAATAAAATGGAAATTAGAATCTTATTTGCTAACTGAAGCTTGCAATTCCATTGTATCACACTGACCAATAACAACTTTGTTTTATTTTAAATGAAAGTCCTTAAAGATTCTTGGCCTTTTACATAATGCCAACATTTTAAACACTTTGTTCATTTTTGTTTTAGGTCTCTAGTGTCTTGCCTCTTTTTCTTATGCCCACAGAACTCTTTGCAATGCTTATTACTTGACAAAGAGGCCACTCAACCTTCTAAAGACAAAAACAACAAACCCCACAGACAAAGTAAATCTATAAGGAAATAACTTACCTCCATTGTAAAGTTATGGAAACTAAATTACTAAAATATTTAATAGTCACAAAAATGAAAAATATATTCATTATTGTTATTTTTTTAAAGTTTTTAAAAGAGTTTTACTTTACGTGTCTGAGTATTCTGCCTGCATTTATGTTAAGCACAGTGTATGTGTGCCTGGTGCCTGCACTGCCAGAAGAGGGAGACAGATCTCCTGGAGCTGGAGTTGAAGAGTGCTGTTAGCTGTCAAGTGGGTGCTGGGAACCAAACCTGGGTCCCATGGAAGAACAGCAGGAGCTCTGAACCACTAAGTCATCTTCCCAGCCCCTCATTACTGTTTACTTGAATAGCTCTTGTTGAAGCAAAATTATCGGTATAACTGAAATCTCAAGGATATGCATAAAGGAAACAAGATATCCTCTGTTGGATGTCATATAGTCAAGCATCCAAAATCTCAAGTGTGTTTTAAACTGTTAATTACATGAAACAGAATACCCTGCACCTTCATAGGTCCTATAGCTCAAACTCATGTACCTAGATTTTAAGACACAAGATACGATTACAAAAAGGAGCACACTGAGACACAGTATCAATCACGCCTCAGAAGTTTACTTCTTGACGGGGGAGGTGAGGTGAGATGGCATGTGGAAAACTTCTTTATGTACTGTGCAGAAATTAAGATTCCTTTTTCTGCTAGGCATAGTGGGCATGCCTTTAATCCCAGCACTTAGGAGGTAGAGGTAGGAGGATCTCTGTGAGTTCAAGGCCAGCCTGGTCTACACAGTGAGTTCCAGGCCAGCTGAGGATATAGGGAGTCCCTGTCTCAAAAAAATATATATACATTTTTTTCTTATTAAACTTTTGAGAAACATATAAAATAAAATCACTTTTGTTGCCCTGGGAAAATACTATTTTGAAAATAAGCACAATCTATTTTAAAATTGTTTTGTTTTTCACATTAAGCTGACAATAACTCATTAGGAGAGCAAAATATTGGGGTTGGAGAGATGGCTCAGTGGTTAAGAGCACTGACTGCTCTTGCAGAGGACCCAGGTTCAATTCCCAGCACCCACATGGCAGCTACAAACCGTCCTTAACTCCAGTTCCAGGGGAATCCGAAGCCCTCTTCTGACCTCCACGGCATTGCATGACTCACTCACATGCAGGCAATACACTCGTACACATAAAATAAGTATTTTTAAAAAAAGAGCAAAATATTTAGTTCAATTCCAACAAGTGAGAATGCAGAGGCCAATGATTGCCAAACACTTGAAAATGAAGAACCAAATGGGAGCACTGTCATCAGCTAAATCTCAAAACTTAAGAGTAATTAAGACAAAGAAGTATTAACAATGTTACGTAATTTCAGAACATAAAGCTACCACACAACCCAGTGGACATATGGACACAGTACATGATAAAAAGAGGGGGAAAGAATTGATTTCCCTAAAATTATGTGTCAACTTGACTTCGAATACTAGTCAATACAGAGAATAAAAGATTTTACATCAACCAACATATATCAAAATATCAATAAATACCAAAATATCAACTGTCACTTATCTTAATTCAGAATGTAGGGAATATTTCAAATATACCTGTATGCTGCCAAATTCAACGTTCTCATAATGAAAATGTGCACATTCAGCCATCTTCGGAAAGTGTCCCTTCGTGAAGGGTAACCTAAAGTGCATGAAAGTAAGCGTGAAACAAAATAACGTACTAGTCAAAAGGCCACTAGGCCACTGATTTAAAGTTCATACAAGCAAAAATATTTTAAAGGCACATGCACATGAACCACATACATCCACACAAACCTTATCAGAAACACATTAAACCAAATGAATAGGGCATTTAGTGTATAGATCTAAACAACAAGTGAGACATACGGTCTCCTGGTCTTGCCCCAAGTCAATGCTCATTAGAAAATCCGTACTTAAGACAAATGTTATAGAATCTAATTGTGAACTGTCAGCTTCTACACAGAAGCAGAATTCACAACACGAAGCACACCACCAGATTTTACCTGTGGATGTTGTCACAGCCCATCAGTCCTGGAGTGGTGGACCTGGGTACAGAATGGACATTTTTATCCTTGTCTTTCCTTAATTTACACATGAAGCATAGGTCCCTAGCTAACCCTTCTCTACCAAGTGAGAAACTGGTTTTCTATTAAAACCACACGGGAAAGCATCAGGTTCTTTATTTAGCAATCAACTTCTGGATATCTATTTTAGGCTTCTCAAAGGCAAACCTGAGGTCTAGCCATTCCATAATTCAGCCAATAAAGCTGATTTTCCTTAATAAATGAGAGTAAGAAATAAAGTACAGAAGAGAGGCTTTGATCTTGTTAGACAAATGCAACTTAACAGACAACAATATAAAGATGAAAAATAAAGACTATGTTTTAGAAAAGTAGGCTACCTGTATACCTGTTTCATCGTTATTGAACTACAATTTACAGTGTAACAGATTAAACTATTATATGCACGGTAAGAGTTTAGTCAGTAAGTAATCTAAATAAAAAATTTCAAGAAATAAACAACTGAAAGCCATTTGTAGGAATTCCAGTAGAACCCACTTGATAATCACACTTACTTCTTCACATGTTTAACCTTCATGCTTGCTGCACTGCCGCAAGTCTTAAGAGTAAGATCTCCAGGGATTTCTGGAACATCTGCTCCTCTTGCCTTAGAGAATAAAAACAAAGAAAGTATGGTGATTCCTTCAGTACTGAAACTTAAAAAAAAAAAGTTATAGCTAAAATTTTACTGGTTCTTCTCAACTAGTACCAACAGTAATTTGTTTTGATTTCATAAACCCTCCTTTCAATTACAATAATATGCTTGACTTTTGTGTGTATGTGTGCACACATGCTAGTGGTTTTTTGAGACAGGGTCTCCCTATAGACGCAGCTGGCCTGGACCTCACTATGTAAACCAAGTGGCTTCAGTCTTACAGAGACCCACTTGCTTCTGCCTCCCAGTGCAGGGATTAAAGGCATGTACCACCATACTCAATTTGACTTTTAACAATATTGAACAAACTTAAATACCTGTCTTTACCATACAAGAAAAAACTTCTGGTGAAAAGAAGAATCTCCATGCTCCTGCCAAATTTCAGAATCATCTATTATGAGTCTCAGTACAAACTAAAATATCCCGTGAGTTGATGGAATAAAATACTACTACTCACAATGATCAATGAGGGTTAAAATAGTAACTTGAACACCGTAAGATCACAACATGCATTTTTTGCTCCAAATTTGAAAGTGACATGTAGAATATTGCCAGCATACTTTCTAGTCTGTCAATTTTTACAGAGCTGGTTTTTAAATGGCATACACATTCAGTTACCTCATTTAAAAAAAAAAAACTAAAAATCAAGGTTTTTATAATAGTCTGAACTAAATAAAATTCAAGTCAAAATATCTATCATAAGTAAATTTATGCTTATTACTTAAAATAACTTAATGCTCGTAACCTAGAACAGATGAACTTAATTATTATTACAGCTTATGATATGTGATTCAATAGTATGGGATGAACACGTAAAGTGTGCAGGGAAGAAAAGCACAACCAACGTAACCTTTTCTTTTGATTGGACTCTATGCAGCCCTGTCTGGACTCTCCTCCTGCCTCAGCCTCCTAAACTGGGGGGGGGGGGGGGGGGGG
>NW_008345054.1:1978984-1991358 GCF_000622305.1 Nannospalax galili
TTTCAAAGACGTGAGGCTTACAAGAATTGTGTGGACTTGTGAGAACTGACCCTTGGTATACTACCATAACAAATAGACCTCATTTTTGTTTTTCTAGGTTTTTTTCTTCCTTGGAAAAATTAGTTTTTAAGGAATATTTCATTATCAATCCTTCTTAGATGTCCTTTTATTCCTTTAGAAGTTTTCCAAAGAAAAACATCTGAACTATATTCTTGATATATATTTTTAAATTTTGTGTGTACGTGAGTATATATGTGTGAGTTATGTGTATGTGCACAAGGGAAGGGAAGGGCCAGGGAGACAGGAGGAACATTTCAAGTGCCCTCCTCTATTACTCTCTGCCTTGTTCCTTTGAAGCAGGGTTTCCTGCTAAACCTGGAATTCATATTTTTTCAGCTAGGCTGGCAACTGCAAGCACCAGAGATCTTCCCATGCTCAGATTCACCCTACCCCTCCACTCCTGGGGTTATAGAAGTACACAGAACCATGTCCAGCTTTTTGTCTATTTATGTGGATGTTCCAGTCCTTACCACTTGCACAAGCACTCAACTAATGATCCATCTCTAAACAATACAGTAAAACTCCATCTTGCAGTTGTCATGTGGGCCCACTGAACTATTTTTCCCCCTTTTATACACAAGCATTTTATTTTTTTTTAACTTTTACAAAAACTTTACTGAGAATATCATACATGCATATAAGGAGTTTTGATCAAATCCATGACCACTCCCTCCCCTCTAACATTCCCCCTGTTAAACACAAGCTCCCAAATACATTTGATATTTTTGGCCTTTGGAACAGAGTGTGTTGCTAACAGGCCCAAGAACATTTTGACTTTTAGCCCAGAAATTGGCTACATTTCATTGGGGTCTTTTTATCCTAACTGCCTATCCAGTTCCTACCTCCTATTCTTATCATGCCATCTCTGAAGGGGTTACCCAAATTGCCAATAGGGAACAGGGACGAAGATCACTCTGGCTTCTTCCATGCTGAACAGGGACACAGGGTGAGGCAACTGGAGTACCCCTTCAGCGGGTGGAGCCTGATCACTAAACAGAGTCACAATTGGGCTTGTTGATGGTTGTGCTCATTCATTAAAGGAGTGCCAAGCAGGGTCACTGGACCCTCACCTGATTATCCACTGAACTATTTTATGCATCTGATGCATTATTGGACCATATTATTATTTTTCCTTTATCTACAAAGCTATTTTATTATCCTAGGTTTTATCAGTTCTCATCATTTGTAAATTATTCCAAATCATGCTAAAATTATCTTATACTAAAATGCAGTCATTTTTAAAAGAGAAAAAGAAAGAAAAATGGGAAAACTGCCTACAAGACAAGTCAGCAAATATTTTGTTAAAGAACCTTCTGACAAGTATTTCAGAGCTGTGGACCACACTGTCTGACGGTACTCAACTCTCCTGTTCTAGTTCAAAGCAATCACACATGAACCTAACCAAACATGGCCTCACTCCAATAAACATGTATTGCAAAAGCAGGCAGCCAGCAAGTTGAACTTCTCCAACACTTGACCTACAAGCTTGATGCAGAGTGAAATTATTCAACACCCAACTTTCATGTCAAGCTGCTCAAACAGTTACACCATCTTTTAAAGCCTCTTTCTCCCTCCCTCCATCCCTCCCACCTCCTCTCTTTTGACTTATTTATGTTTTAAAGTGTATGAGTATTTTGTCTACATCTATTTAAGTACATCCGTGTCACGTGATGCCCTTGGAGGCCAGAAAAGGGCATCAGATCCACCTGAAACCGGAGTTACAGCTAGTTGTTAGCCACAACATGAGTTCTAGGAATAAAACCTGGGTCCCCTGCAAGAACACCCAGTGCTCTTAACTGCCAAGCCATCCTTCCAGCCCCAGTTTTTCTTTCTTTTAATTTACAGACATCAGCTTTGCAGTCTTCATTTTTATTTCACTGAATATAGCCATTAAATCCACAGTTTTCGTTTTCTACTCATAATAGAAAAGAGAAGAAGAGTGGCAAAGAAAGATACTTTATCATGGCTAAAAACATCAAAAGATGGATTATCAGTCAAAAGCTGATAGCACTGAAGACAATAACAATGGTGAAACCGTGGTCATCCACATGATGTTTCACACCAATGATTGGTAAGATCTGAAGTGAAAGTACTGCAACATCACAACTGATCTGAGAACAATGTGTTTCCTTTTTCTCTTTTTTTAAAAAAAATATGCTTTGAAATTTTCATAGATTTGTACAATGCATCATGATCATATCCACCCCCTACTCCTTCCCTCCTTTCCCTAACCCTTCTCCCCAATATATCTCCCTTTTAGCTTCAAGTTCTCTCCCTACCCGCCCCCCTCCAACCCACTGAGGCCACTTAGCACTGAACATGTGCATGTGGCTGTAGGGTCATCCTCTGGGGAAAGGGCAACCTGCCACTGACCATCCCCCCTGCAGCCATCAACTGCTAATACTCCTTAGCTAGGCATAGGAACCCTCCCACTCCATGCTTGAATTTTTAACTGGCCTTACCTTGTGCAGATGTTGAACAACTAATGGTTTGTTTATTCCCCAGGAAAAGGGAAACTAGGTATTTTCATTTAGTCAGTCATTCAAATAAAAAGACCTTATCACCTAGTATTTTGTAAAAACAACCTGGATATTTTTCATGCTTAAAAAAAAAAATATCATGCAATGCCTGTCATCATTACAATATAACTATACATCAAAATTTATATGAAAAAGATTTGCTGTGTTTAAATGCCTATTAAAATTTATAATAATGTTTCCACTATTCTATAAATTCTTAATAAGATCTAACTTAAAATTATAAAAATGCAAAAAATGTCCCATAGGACTAAGTTGGTAAATAGTGATGACTTCCTTTGGAACACTAAAAATTACAGTATTAATATTCTTTTGAAAACAAGCCATGTGAGCTAGACAGGCCATTTTCCCTCTTTAGACAAGGGAAGAGAAGCCTGCCCAGGCTGCGGCTCACAGGAGGTGCACACTGTGGCCGGTACACCTCTACAACCACAACTGCCTAAAGCATTAGTGAAAACATGTGCCAGAGGTAGCTCTACAGGGTATGAAAAGAACCTGATTGGAAAAATTCTGCTAAAAAATATAAAATGACAATAATCTAGAACATGAACCAAACAGTGAGTAGAAAGCTGTCAAAAATTTGAGAAACTATTTTTTTTATTTATTTATTTTAATATTTTATATATTATTTTTATTTTATGTGTATGAGTGTATTGCCTGCATGTAGGTAAGTGCACCCGTGTCGTGCAATGCCCGCAGAGGACAGAAGAGGCGGTTGGATCCCCTGGAACTGGAGTTACAGACAGTTGTTAGCTGCCATGTGGGTGCTGGGATTCAAACCCAGGTCTTCTGCAAGAACAGCCAGTGTTCTTAACTGCTGAGCCATCTCTCCAGCCCCAAGAAACTATTTTTTAATACCTCAATACATCCACAGCTCAACCCATCTATGTTTTCTCCAGCAATTCTTAGTTCAGGAAATTTCCAATTACATCCTGGCAATTTAACAGCATATTTTTGTCAATTAATAAAAACAATGTACTTTAAAATATAGCAAAGTCATGTGATTTACTCTTTTAACATTAAGTGAATAAAATGAAATATAGTACACTGTTATTCAACCAACTAATGAACTAATATTTTCACCTGCATATTTAAAAATAAAACTGCCTTAAATTTCTACTGAAAGCATACTGCTTTGGTTCTTTTGTCCTATTGCTCCCAATGAAAGATTAAGAAAGTACCCATTCAGAAAATCATTACATGAAATTTATTCACAGAAAATATGTAACTTCGCCTTCTTATTCATGTTATAGTCATCGTTTTATGCTTCTAAAATACAGCTTATG
Organism: Nannospalax galili; assembly: GCF_000622305.1. Classification (NCBI taxonomy): domain Eukaryota; kingdom Metazoa; phylum Chordata; class Mammalia; order Rodentia; family Spalacidae; genus Nannospalax; species Nannospalax galili. The sequence goes on from NW_008345054.1 coordinate 1,982,868, forward strand.
TTATCAACGCCACAAAAACAGCACCATTCATTAATACAAGAGAGATAATAAAAGTCGGTTGAAGCTAGACAATGTTATATGCCGACAATCCCAGCACTTAGGAAGCAGAAGCAGGAGGAACACTGGGTTCAAGGCCAGCCTGTACTACATAGCGAATGTGAGGTTAGCATGGGATACAAACAAGACCCTATATCAAAAAGAAGTTAATCAAGCAAATGCACATGAAAGCACACATCATCTACATTTAACTCTAAATGGTCTATTTCCAGCAATAATTTGACTCCCTAGATAGTCAGTTTCCATCATTTTGAATAACATCAGACACAAAAGATGTACTCCAAGAAGTTAAAGAATAGATACAGTGAGTAATCTTTGTTTCTTTACTCTTCTCATTTACTTTTATACCACTTTTCACTATGTAACTCAACTAAGATGTTCATTCAACATCTATATACTCTACCTTCGAATTGCACTTACTCCATTTAAGCTCTGCCAATAATTGTCAAATGCTGATATTTTTCCTTATTAATCTTTTATAGGATTCACCTTTATAAAACACAATGGAACATTATATTTCCATTCATATCGTACTAAAAATTGTCATGTCATTCCCTAATCAGACTTCCAGAAATAATATGTCTATGCATTTATATGTATTTTATTAGTATCCAACATCAGAAACCCCACAACTCTGAAACATGTCACCCTTCAAAGAAAAGGAGCAAGGAAAATCAATAATCTTAATTCTCCTAGAAAAGCAAGTAAATATATTTATATATTTTAATTGCCCTAAATAATAAACAATATCATATGAAAGTTTACAGTTAACAAAATAAACTACTTCATTTCAATAGCTAGCTTTATTTTTATGATTAAAAAATTTAATCTTAGTTTGATTCACATTGTTGGATTACCCTACAGAAAGCCTGACCCCATTATACTGTTACCCATCCTGCATACAAATGCCTGTTTTCTTACATCACAAACACTGAGTATTATCAATCTTTGTCGCTATAATAAAATTACTTCACTTTTCCTTTATAATGAGCAAGGTAAGAGAGTTGAGCATAATTTCACATTTTAATAGATATGTGTATTTGTTATTTATACAATATGGTTTCATATATTCTGTTTTTAGATTTTTTTAAAAAAAATTTAAGTGAAAGCAAATATTTGAAATATACAGTGCCAAGGTAGGTAACAGAAAATGTCATGGAAACCCATGACCTTGTATGTTAATTTAAAAAAGAAAAGGGGCTGGAGAGATAGTCCAAAGGTTAAGAGCACCAGTTGCTTTTGCAGAGGTCCTGAGTTCGGTTCCCAGCACCCACAGAGCAGCTAAAATCAATCCTTAACTCTAGTTCCAGGGGATTCAATGCCTTCTCCGGCCTTCACAGGCACTGAATACACAGGAGCACTTACAGGCATACAGGCAAAACATGCATATAAAAGAAAACAAATCAAAGTAAAGTTTAAAAAAGTAAACCTAGAAGATTTTCTCTGCATTGTATCATGAGTTATTAAAAACTATAACTAAAATACTATAGAACTGACCCAAATATGGAAGAATAGACCAAGAGACCACAATGAAGAATCAGACAGTAGCCAATGTCACGGTTATCTGACTCATAACAAAGGAACCACTGTAATAGGGGAAAAGTCTTTTTAATAAATGTACTAGGCTAATCAGATCTTTATAGATATAAAAATAAATGTTGACCCCCAACTTCACATTGCACATAAAATCAATATTACATAGTTTGTATTTCAATACAAAGGAGATAAATATTCTTCTATAAAATATTATATCTTCAAAATATTGAAATATGTAAGGATTTCTTGGAAGTATATATACAGCCAGGCATGGCAGCAACACCTTTAATCCCAGCACTTAGGAGGCAGAGGCAGGTGGATCTCTGTGAGATTGAGGCCAGAATAGTCTATATAATGAGTTCCAGGCCAGCTGGGGCTACAGAAAGATCTTGTCTCAAAAAGACCAAAAAAAAAAAAAAAAGTGCATGTGTGTGTGTGTGTGTATATATAAATATATGAAGTATATATAATAATCATTATATAGATATATATAATCATGACCATAATAATAAACTTAAATTCACTAAAGTTGAAAAATTCTTTGCCAAATAATATCACTATGCATGTGAAAAGACAAGTCTAGAAGAAGAAACTGAGAGCATATATATCATATAAAAGTCTACTATCTATAATTTATGAAGAATTTTTTGTTGTTGTTTGACAATCCTAACAAGTTTATTGGGCTTGCTAACAGAGCATAGGCTGGGAGGTTATTTACAGAAGAGCGGGTGCTTCCCCTATTTACAGCTGCACTGGAAAGTCCACACTCAAATATAGAGCCTGTGACTTCCTGACAGTCGCACAAAATGGCAAGAAAGATGCCTCATGACGTACTTGGCTTATATATCCTTAGCCCCTCCCCCACATGCAGCTAACATCGACTGATTTGGGTGGGAGGGGTAAATGACTCCCCCCTCGATTTCTTGACAAGTGTGGGAAAGAGGTGTGACTGTAGCTAGCCCGCATAGTGGTTGGAGGAAACTTCCAGGTAACACTCCACCCCTTCGTCCGGCTCTTACATTCTTTCTGCCAACCTCTTCCACAAAAGTCCCTGAGCCTTGGAGGGGGTGGTAGGTGCAAGATGATCTTCCTCCCACTGTGGCAAGGCACTGAACTTTCAGGTCTCTGCATCATCTGTTTTCCATGGGCTGTTGACCCATTTCAGTGGGATTCCATCTACTATAAAAACACAAACAGCAAGAAGCAAGAATATCTAAACAGTGGCTGCTATAATAACTTAACCTATCGGTGTAAACACAAATGCTTGGATGATACTTTAGCAGGTGCATCACATCCATCTAACAAAACAATTGCAGTGACTTCCCCACTGGAGCCTATATCCTCCCCTGCCACAGGGGGTTGGCCTGGTCTACAGTACCAGATGTGTGTTCCACCCCTAAGAGTGGGCATCATATCCAATCGAAAATTTGCTGGTTGTTTGTACATACACTAGACATGCCACTATTGCACCAGCAAGAACATCTTGTTTGGCATGATGATAATGCAGCATGAGGGGTCTGTCATTGATCAGAATTATAGGGGACAGTTCTCCCCCAGCCATCTACATATGGCCTTCTGGAACTATGAATTTATGAAGAACTTTTAAAAGTCAATTTAAAAATAATCTAATCTAACAGGGGCAAGAGAAATGGCTCAGCAGTTAAGAACACTGGCTGCTCTTGCAGAGGACCTGGATTTGGTTCCCAGCACCCACACAGTAGCTAACAACTCTCTGTAACTCCAGTTCCAGGGGATCCTGACGCCCTCTTCTGGCCTCTGTGTGCATTGCAAGTACATGGTGCACTTACACAAATGCAAAAAAACCACTCACATGCATAAAAAGTTTTAATTTCCAATGAAAAATAACCTTGCAGAAGAAGACAAAGCTTGAATCAGCACATCACTAAAGAAGAAATCTAAGTCAATTAAAATGTGGAACAGTGTTAGATGCAAATAACCTGCATAGAAACAGAAAGACCACATGAGATTCAGTCATGTACAGAAAACAATCCAGACACAAAGAGCCCATACATATGGTGAGAGCTCATGTACAGGAGGAATGGTGATGTCTGGTGAGAAAAGTACTTACTCAGAGTCATTCAGGGAGGTTTCTGAATTTTAAATAAAGTTCTATGTTTAATCTGGTTGCTGTTCACCCAGAAAGAAAAAAGCAAAACCTCATCAACATATACATAAGCTATGTGACTTTCCCATATGTAAATTGTACTTCAATTAAAAATCAAATAAAAATTAAATAGAGAAAAAAAAGACAGACAACAATATAAGAAAATTATAGGCCAGTCACATTTATTATAGAGGTATAAAATATCTCAACTAAAATATCAAACCAAGTTCATTATATTAAAAGTATATCATAACCAAATTAAATTTGTTTATGATACAATAATATTTTAAAACAATGTACTACCAGCCAGGCATGGTGATGCACACCTTTAATCCCAGCACTCAGGAGGCAGAGGCAGGCAGATCTCTGTGAGTTCAAGGCCAGCCTGGTCCCCATAGGGAGTTCCAGAGGACCCACTCTCAAAAAAAGAACCCCCCAAAGTGTATTGTCATAATTATAATTATAATTAAAATTAATGGGGAAACATTAGATTATTAGAGTTCATACAGACAATTTAGCTGATGAAACTCAACATGCTTTCATGTCAAGAATATCTGGCAACACTTATACTGAGAGGTATAGGCTCACCTCTGTCATCTCTTAGATCTTATGAAATTAGGACTGATATTCTTTTGTGCCTTTTTGTCTTATACTGGCAAAAATACAAAGTGCCATATGTATAAAGTTATTCTCTGGCAAGGTTATTTCTAGTAATTAAGAAGTGGAAACAACCTAGATTTCTATTAACAGGGGAACACATGAATGCAGTAATCCTCCATCCATACAAGGGAATACTCATAACAGAAGCAAAGGATGACTTCAATCTACTGCTATAAAGTATCTTCACTAGGCTACTCTTATAAACAGTAGATATAAATATACATGCGTATTTTGCTTTAGAAAACTAATTTAAATGTTTATCAAAGGGGAAGAAAAAAGGGGCTAAAAGGCATATTATTTGGAATGCTTATTCTGTACTTCAGATTGAAACCATGTAAATGACTTAAATATCAGTAAACTTAAATTAAAATGGGAAAAAGAGGCATGCTCTAAAAATAAGGAATGAGATTAAAACAAATGATCCTAATTACAAGTTAGCAGCTTAAGCACACAGAGAGGAACTACTTCGAATGACAATAAAGCAAAGCAATATATCCCTATGAGAATAGTTTCTAGAAGCAAAACAAACTGTTTCAATAAAATTGGCTTTCTTATTTTTAAATTGTGAAAAGTGGAAGGTGGGCCAGTGAAATCTATCAGTGGGTGGAAGTGCTTTCTGCACAAGTCTGATCACCCGCATTTGATCCCCAAATCCCAAAGTGGAAGGAGAGAGCCTACTCTTAAAGTTGTCCTCTGACTGCTATGTGCATGCTGTTGCACAGGGATGCTTGTACTCACACACTCATCATACATACACATATACACAATAATAACAGAATTTAAAAACAAAAGTATAAGATTAAAGCAAACAAACAGCTGTTAATATCACTTAAAAAAAACTAAGATCTTCAGCACAGAAAACAACAATACAAAATCAAAGAAATTAAGTAAATCCTTAGTCACTGCTGCTGTGTATTAAAGAACATACATGTGTGTGTTTAAGAAAGGCAGCTATGACAGGACTGACAGGTGGAGAAGGCACAATGAATCTCGGTTATAGCAAGGCATATAATTTAGTCTTCTATGATATACCTATTCATGAGGTTTTAAAAAGAAAATTCCACATGAATACAGAGGAATTGAGAGCTGATTAAATACAGAAGAATGTAAAATAACTGTCAATTACTGCAAATGAATGTGTAACAGGAAGGCAGCATATCACAGGGCTCTTATTCCTTTCTCAAGATTTTTATGAGAGATAAAAATGCCATGTTTATGAAATATATAGGTAGAAAAACCTGAAAGGGACATTCACACTGAATGCTGGGATTCAAGGAGATTTCAATAAGCTGCAAAGACAAAATGAACCTGAAGTTCACTGAAAATAAAAATTAAAGCTGAACTTATGTTTAAAACTTGATTGCATAAGGATAGGGGTGGAGAGCATGCTTTGTTTGACAAGAACTCGTGTGACAAGATCTAAGAACAACAATTTACCACAAGCGTATATTAGCCAAAGGGATTTCCTTACAGTGAAAAGCTAGTGCAGTCTTTAAAAATACTCATCTACAGCAAGGGAAGCATTTGCTGCCCTATAATCTGAGCCAGTTAGACATAAGGAACAATTCACTTGTTTCAGTAAAACATAACTTGATATGGAAAACCTGAAAAAGAATAGTAAGACAATGTTTAAGCCTGTCTACTTACTGCTCCCTAACTCTCTGAAAATATTCTATTTCTCCACTGGTGCAGATGATAGAAGGCTCTTTCAAATAACCTACTGTGTTGACTACACATGCAAATAAAGTGGTAATGTTGACTGCTTAACTGTAAAATGACTTCAGAGTAATGTAATATACCAGGCTTGGAAAAAGAACCTGCTTCTATAGTCACTACCCACCACAATCTCCAACCCATCTATACATCTGAATCGCCTTCAAAATGCTGTAAACACCACATTGAAGGTATCAGAACACTAACAAGTATTAACAGATTTTTTTCAATTTACTCTTTGAGAATTTTATTAGGTATACAATGCATTTTGATCATATCCAACACCCCTCATCCCCCTCCCAACTTCATGCACTTTTTTAAACAAAGACAAAGGGTATATGGAGGTATTTAACATATCACGGAAAGAAACATAATTCAGAACAAATAGGAACTAAGGCCAAGAAAGAAGCAGCAATTAGTTTGCATAGAGTATTAGTCATAATTAAATTGAACTTTTACCACAAAACTTACTATGTCAAAATACAAACATAAAAATTGTTCAAAGGTCAAAGAATTTGGAGCACGTCTTTAGGTCCAACATTCTGGAGGCAGAGACAGGTGGATCTCTGTGAGTTCCAAGCTAGCCTAGTCTATATGATGAGTTCCAAGGCCAGACTACATAGTGAGAGACTGACTCTGAAAAATAAATAACTGTTCAAAGATGAAATGAAATTTGTAAGTGAAAAGCAGCTTTTTCCTCTATCAAAATGTGAAAGGAAATTAAAATTTTATGACTAGAAAAATATAGTAAAAAAGACACTAAGTATTACTGATTAGAATATAAATTAATAATATCCTAGAGGCTGGAGAGATGGTTCAGAAATTAAGAGCACTGACTGCTCTTGCAGTAGACCGAGGTTTCATTCCCAGCACCCACATGGCCTCTAACAACCATCTGTAACTCCAGTCCCAGGGGATCTGATGCCCTTTTCTGACCTCCATGGACATTGCATGACATGGGTTCATTTACACACATACAGGCAATACACTCGTACACATAAAATAGAAATAATAAATAAAAATATATTTAAAATATTTTTAAAAATATCCTTTTGGCAAGTAATTTGGGGCTCTCCATACTCTTTGGGTAGGTAATTCCTTATCATAAGAAAATGTTAAAAAAAAAAACTCATCATAAAGATACTAAAGTAAAAAAGAAAGTAAAATTTAGGGTTCTATTCCTTGGGGATAAAGGAAAAGAAGGAACTCAAGAGAGGTGGGACCATAGGAGAAGGTTATTATTAAGGGAGAAATGGGAAAAATGGGGCACTTTAAATGGGGAAACCACAGTTAGACAATGCAAGAGATAAAGAATGTCTAGCTAGTTTTAAAAAACCAGAGGGAACCATATTAATCTAACAACCTACTGACAAATTATATATGCAACTAGCTCAAGGAAATAATACATGTCTAGGGAAGGTTTATCTGAGAACATCTGGTCTTTGCCCAAGCTTCATCTACATACCACATGGTAATTAAAAGTACCAGACTGTTGTAACTAACCTTATTTGATGTTTAACAGCCATACTTTGCGGCCTATACTAATTTGGTCAGAGGGACATAAAGGACACCTTTTGCTCCCTGCCCTCCTAGGTCAACTTAGTTCCAGGGGACTATAAACATCTCCCAAAATGTCCTCTTGATCAAGGAGGCCGTGGAGACCCCACCAAATGGACTTGAACCATGTCCAGTCTACAAAGGAGGGTCAACACAGAGGAAACATTTCCTTCATGCTTCCAAGTGAAGCCAACCATGGTTGAGCAGGACCTTTGACTTATCTTCACATAGATGGAACTGGTAAAAGAAAGGAGCCAGGGGCTTCTCCCAAGCCCATGTGACTCCTGAAGAACAGATCCTCAAATGACCTTAAGAGTTAAAATAAATTGGTTTATCTGGGCCAACTGTATGGTCTTAAACACCCAAAAGGAAAGTATAACCAAAGATTAAAGGAATCAATATAATTCTTTAAGAGTCTATGTGTATAGCTAAAAGGCTACATAACAAGAAACAATGTCAGACAGGAGACAGAACTGGGAAAATGAACAGCAGACCCCAATCTTATCTAAAGGAATATTGACAACTGATTGCTGCTAGATGAGGGAGAGCTGATCTTCCTAAAACAAGGAACTCTAGATAGGCTGACTAGCAGATGGACAAGCACTAGAGAAGAGCTGGGGGTGCCAACAACACAGTGGACAGTAACAGGGATTACAGAGTATATGGGTTCCAGTGGGGGGAGTGGGGGAGACTATGGTGTCTTAGTTTGTTCTTCATTGCTGTGACAAAATACTCTGACCACTACCAGCTTGGGGAGGAAAGGATTTATTTAGCTTACATATCCTGGGTCATAGTTCATCTGGGAGCCCAAGGCAGGAACTCAGGGCAGGAACCTGGAGGCAG
>NW_008345054.1:1991610-1994410 GCF_000622305.1 Nannospalax galili
AAGGTGCCATTTGGGATGTGGGTATATAGATGAATAAGATTGTTTGGGATGTTCTGTATGAAATACACACAAAAAAAATCAACAAATTAAAAAAATAAGTTATATTTGAGGAAGAAGCATAAAAATTTTCTCCAAGTTAATTAGTAGAGGTGAAACACATTACCATTAAAATCTACTCGATGATTTTATATCCATGCTCCAGGTGGATCTCAGAAAGTAACCAACTATGACTAGTAATAATCAGATACATAGAGATTAGAGACACATGTGCAAACATCTAAGCATTAGTAGCATTAAAAATGAGTTTTTCTGTATGAAACAGTATATTTTAAAATGAAATGGAGATCATTTTAAAGGTTAAAACCTCATTCAATTTTATGTCTTACAGAGTTTATACTGAGTTCAATATTGTATAACTGTGTTTATTCAACTGTGAACCTAAAAATTTACAGCCAATATTGAAAGAGATGCATCTTTACTCTGGAAATCGTTATTGAATATGTTAACACTGTAAGGAAATGCTTCTTCTAATCATGCGGTTATTAAATAAATAATTAAAAAATATTTTTTCTGTGAAATGTTAGTCATTCATACTGCATTTAAAAGTTATGCAATGTCAACAATTTATTTGATAGTCTAATAAAAATTTAAACAAAAACAAAAAAATTTAGGGTTCTATTAATTAAGGGATTATATTCTATTTTGTGGGATGTTATATATTCATCAAATGTTTATTACTGTTTTCATGTCAATGAAACACAGTAACAGCAAAATGAATACATAAATTATCCCCCAAACAACCTCTTTTATAGAATATTAATGTATTTAAAGTTTTTTGGAATATATTTCCTACCAACTAATATTAACACACATAGCAAAAACATTATGAAGCATTGAAAAGAAAATGCAACACCATAATAGGTAAAATTCTGAAACATGCTCTTTGTCCCTCCCTTCATTCCTTCATCAATTTAGGTATTTACTGCTGTGAAGTGATTCTGCAGATGAAATTAAAAAGCTCAGATCAGTCAGTGTGAAAACACCAGCTTTATCTAGGAAAGCAGAGCTAGTAAGTCAAAGAAAATTGCGGGCTTTAGGGACTGAAAAGACCACAGGAGAAGTAGTTCAGGTCATTTATGGGAGCATAGCTCAGTTCCCCACTCAGAGCCAGCAAGGAAACAGGGACTTCATCACCCAGGACTACAAGGAAGTACCTTCTGCTCACCAGCTGACTGAAGCAAGAAGCTCACTATGCCACAGTATCTCCAGATGAGAGCTCCCTGCCTTAGGAGACCCTGCCCAGACTACAGAACTGTGAGATTAAAAATGCCTATTATTTTCAGACACTAAGCTTGTGAAAATCTCTCAAACCAACACAGTGGATGTCTAAGACCCTGTGAGTTCCTGAGTGAACTGAGGCTTTACATGCTCCTTTACCTTTTGTGCACTTAAGACTCTCTCCTAGGTCCATGATGCCAAGCCTTAGAATATCTTTTCTTCCAGCCCTCCACTGACTGTACTGACTTCAATACTCTCCCAAACTTACTGCTAATGCTCACTCCCAGGAATAAACTGCACACCTGAAGGCAAACCCTGGAAGAAAGGGCAAATTCTGTAGTTGGAAAAGGCAACTAGTCAAAGTACTGGGATCTGGCTGGGTACAATAGCCAGTTCTTTTTGCTCCCTTGGAGTCTTGTATTCCAAGTGTATGTGCTACATTCTGAACTATATCCCATTCTGCAGCTCTCATCACTATTGTTTTTCCACAGAAGTGGAGGAGGGTGGAAATCCCTTCTCCTCTGTGGCAGTATGGCTTTTTATTTCCCCTTCCAAAATATCCCTACACTATGTCCACCAGCTACTCTTCCCCAGAGATATCTTCTTTGCAGTGAACGGATTCCTTTGCCATGACCCCTCCCCCATAATATACAATGGGGAACACTCAGGTTTCTCTGTGCTGGAGCACTTTAACAAAAAGGCAGAATGTTTATGTTAAATGAAAAGCAAGATGCTTCTCTGAATGTTCCATTAGAAACTCTTTGCATTATATAATCTTGAAAGAAATATGCCGAAACAGGGAGCACAATTATGTGTGAGTTTTTTCTTATCAAATTTCTGCATTTTCTCTGTATTTTTTAAGGGGAAATCTAAAAACAGAGGGGGGGAGAAGAAAAAAGCATACAAGCTAGCTTCTTCTGCCTTTGAATATTACCTTCGAGAAACCACTGGCAAATGCTTAACAACTTATCACAAAGAAACTGCGTAAGTCACATAGCTATTTAGAAATTACCAAAAACAACATTTCTATGATGAAATATACCCATCTGGCATACATGAGACTCGTGTGTGCGTGTGTGTGTGTGTGTGTGTGTGTGTGTGTGTTTTAATCATTCAGTCAAATCACCAGTTATTTTGTAGACACTAAGACCACATTGGAGATGCCTCTCAAGGCAAAAGAGGAGAAAGGCCCTGGCAACTCTCCTCTTCCTGCCTTCTGAGCTCATCAGCACTTCCCATCTATCAGATCTTCTGCAAAGTCTGACTGCAAGGAAGTCAGAAATCAGCTTCCTACAGTAGAAAACAGCAGGAGAGCCAGAAATCCCAAACTCAAAATGGCATCCATTACTAAACCCTGAAGATACGACTGAATATATATATGATATATATATGACATATAAATATGACATATATAAGTTTACATGAATGGTCCTGATATTTTGATAAGGCATAGAAGCCAAAAAATGAAGTAACACACACATGCATGCATACACACACACACACACACACACACACACACACA
>NW_008345054.1:1994469-2003069 GCF_000622305.1 Nannospalax galili
TTGTTACTACTTCTGAGTATTAGATTATTACTACCTACATATGTGCTATCAAGAAAGACAAAACACGAAGTCAAAATGAGTGGCTAATACTTAGCAAAGATGGATCTGAAATTGCTGTAGAAAACATCACAGAACAAGCATTCACAAAGGACATCAAAATGCAGTCACTATAAGCATATACTACTATTAAAGTAGCCCAGGCATGTCTACACTACAATATGCATGAAGAAAGGACTCTCAATCAAAGTCTTCTTTATGCATGAGATTAGCAAAAACCATCCGAAAACAAGTCAGATGATTCAGATTTTATTTTTTGGATTAGCTTTATGGTACTTGTACTTGGCACTTACAAGGAGATCACAGCATTTTTAGATTTATGTTATAAATAATAGTTCTTCACAATGCTAAAAATATTTTTCTGCCTCAAATACAGTGGTAAAGGGGAACATCCTTTGCATCATAAACTGTAGAGAAACAGTAAATATAAGACAAATTATAAGAGCTGTCTTCACCCATAGAGTCAGGCACAGTGGCATACACCTACTATGTATTTTCAGTTCTCAGGAAGCTGAGACAGGAAGATCACAAGATAGAGCCCAGACAGGATACACAAGAACCTGTCTCTAAAAAAACTCCACCAATGACTACATACACATATATGATCACCTAGATAAATGATATTTCAATGCAAAATTTATGCTATCAAGACAACAGGAACTTGCATAAGGAATCTCTGAAATGAGTTTCTAGAGGCCTTTAGGAGATCACGCAAGCATGGTTGAACATGCCTTTAGTCCAGCACTCTGGAGGCAGAGACAGGTGGGTCTCTATGAGTTTCAGACTAATCTGGTCTACATAATAAGTTCTTCGACAGCCAGGGCTATTTAGTGAGACCCTGCCTTTAAAAAGAAGAAAGAAAGATATCATTTTAGTAAAGTATTGTCTCATTTCTGACAAAGAAAAAAGAGACAATGAGGAAAAAATCTAATAATTATTCTAATACCTTAGAAAACAAAGTTATTAACCCTATAGTATATTACAGTAACACCATAATTAAAATGATCCTTAAAGGTAAGTAAATCACAAAGAAATTTGACTTAGTATCTTTCTGAATATTTTCAAAAGAACAATATACAAAACGTAACAATAATAATTTTCTCCACTCATTCAAAAGGAACTTCACAATGTTATAGCTCTCTAAGAAAATCATCACCATGCAGACCTGAGAGAAATGAACTTTTTTAAGTTTGCAGATCGTGAGTTCATGTAAGAATCTCCATAAAACACACACAATTACTTGAAAGTAATTGTGAAATTTTCAATTTCAAGTAATTTTTACTTAAAAGTAAAAAATCTGAATGTTGTCCAGAAGTACTCTCTTAAAATTTTTTTAATATCACTGACCTGCATCCCATTTGATAACATAACCAGTTCCTTTACTAAAAACTTCATCATACATATGGAAATCTAGAGTTCTGCAAATACACACACACACACACACACACACACACACACACACACAAAGTAGCAAATATATACCCTAATGTCCAGACATCAGACTTGGACCAAGAACTCAACCTCCAGTGAGTTACCTAGCATCACCAATATGAACTACTAAAAACCAGAAATAGGAATCAAAGGCTGCAAAAAGTAACCATGATATCCGAAAGTGATTATAGAACTAAGCTCTACTGCAACAAAAAAAGTTGTCTTAAGGTTTACTTTTATACAAGAAATATCTCCTCAGAGAGAACCAATTAACAGTAGGGAAAATTATCTAAAGGCAATGTCTAAAACAATTTGGAAAAATTATTAGCAGCACCATTAGTATAAGTATTATAACTCCTCTGCTAGGCAACAGCTAGTTAATCAACCTAAATTTGCACATTTACATATTAGCAAAACCTGAATGCTTTGAAAATGTATGCTTTTCTATGACTGAGAGTCATCCTCTCTTTCTCTCCTTTATCTCATTCATACTTGCCCTGGAAAGGGGAGGGGAGGTCTAGAGAGGTGACTCAGCAGTTAAGAGCATTTGCTTTTTCCAGAGGACCCAAGTTCAATTCCCCAAAATCACATTAAGGTAGCTCACAATAGCCTGATACTCCAGCTCCTGGGAGATATGACTCCTCTGACCTCCTCTTTTGGAGTATACAACTTTTGGAGTAAATCAGAGTATAAACAGGAGGATAAAAGAAAGAACCACAAACAGAGATAACTTAGCTTGCAAATTTTCACTTAAGGAAGAAATAAGGAACTATTATTCTGAGTGTTTTATGTGGTTTTCTCCCTAAATATTTCTTGTTTCAAATAAATTTTGAAAAGTTCTGTCTTTAACATAGCAGAATATTAGAAGTTTATCATTTAATACCAGACCAGAAATGATACATTTAAGCACTGGTTCAACTAGCCAAAGGCTTAGCCTTCTGGAACTGCCCATTTTCAATCCCCTTTGACCTACAAAACCAACTATTTAAAACACTCCAGCTTCGTGTTCTTCCCAGGGCTCTCAGTAGTGCAGTAGTTATCTTCAATGATTAACAGCACTTGATTCACAGACAATTTCCACAATCTTCAACCACCATGGACTGTCCTGGTAAAGGTTCAAAGCCTGGACTTTGCATACTAAACAGTGTTACATATTGTGATTGTTCTCAAAGTCACAATATTTAAAACATTCAGCTTAGAGACTAAGAGATGACAGACATCATCAGTTGCCCTCTAAACTAAAATTCATCCATCTACCAAAAACAAATGGTTGCTCAGCACACAGTAATAAAGGATCTAAAGATATTCATTTGGGGAACATTCACAGAAAACTTGTTTTAATGCAAACTGCAAATATTTATACAAGTAAAATAAACCAGTCTAAGTATTTTAGATAGTACCCACCTATCTGTCCAAGCAGCAATAAACAAAATACACCCTTCACCTCTTCTTCAAGATTACTCAAGAAGACATAATCCACATTATTAGTAGCAGTATTATTATTTGACAGGGTTTCTAACTGAACCCAAAGCTCACCCACGTGGTTACACTGTCTAGCTAATGAGTCCCCAGGCTCCACCGGAAATGACATAGAAACATACCCATACTCAGGTTTTGGGGTTTTTGTTTGGTTTGGTTTTGGTCTTCTGGAGACAGGGTCTACCTGTAGCCCCTGCTGGCCTGGATGGAACTTGCTACATAGAGCAGGCTGGCCTCAATCTCAGATATTGCCTGTGCCTGCCTCTGCCTCCTGAGTGCTTGGATTAAAGGTATGCACCACCATGCCTGGCTGAAATACCCAGATTTTTATGTGGGTGCTAGAGATCCAAACTCAGGTCTTTGTGGTTGTGTGGCTAGCAATTTATCAAGAGAGCCAACCCCAGCCCCCTACATCGTATTTCTTTAAAACACTGATTTCTTTACAAATTTCTGAAGAGTACCTAATCTTATCAGAAATAGGGCACTATTTTAGATTATTCCTATTGCTTCGATTTAAAAAGGCTGACTAGACTCCAGTGGATGAATTTGTACTGGAGGATATCTGGATACAAATGCTTGACTGGATAAGACTTAATATGTATGGAGGAATACATGAGGTCCAGTGGGGGATAAGGGGTCATGGGTGAGGGAAGGGATATAAATTTGATTAAGAACTGTTGTATGAAATGTACAAAAGCGCAATAAATTTTTTTTGAAAAAATGGTTAAGTATAAAAAAATCCCTTAAACTCAAAAGTTCAGAAGTTTCTAGCTCCTGTAAACGCCAATGAAAAGATACTATCTGTATGAGTAACAGCAACAAATCAAGTTAAGCCCTTTAATTTCTACATTAATTCAAAAATTAAATGAAACTGTTTCACAGAAAAATTTAGAAAATTTCTCCTAATAAATTTCATTCTCAGAGTGACTTTTCACTGAAGTTGTCATTGAGGGGGAAAAAACAGTGTTTCGATTTTACCTAGTGCTTAAAATGAACATGAATTTCTGGAGAAAGATGAGTAAAATATTGGCTCTAATTTCATTTATGTCTTTTTAACATGCTTTGTACTTTTTTTTGAGACAGGTCTCCCTGTAGCCCCAGCTGACCTGGAACTCACTACTTAGACCAGGTTGGCCTTGAACTCACCTAGATCCATTTGCCTCTGCTTCCCGAGCACTGAGACTAAAGGCATCACCACACCCAGCTATTGTACTTTTTTTTTTAATTTTTATTTTATATGTATGCGTGTATTGCCTGCATATAGGTAAGTGCACCCGTTTTGTGCAATGCCGGCGGAGGTCAGAAGAGGCTGTCAGATCCCCTGGGACTGGAGTTACAAACAGTTGTTAGCTGCCATGTGGGTGCTGGGATTCAAACCCGGGTCCTTCTACAAGAACAACCAATGTTCTTAACCGCTGAGACATCTCTCCAGCCCCTGTACTTTTATTTTTTGACATAAGGTCTTACATAACCCAGGCAGGCCCACTACCTTGTATATAGCTGAAGATGATCCTGAACTTCTGATCCTCTTGACTCCACCTTAAGTTCTGGGAGTCCAAGTGTGCTTCACCATATCCAGTTCTATGTGGTACTGGGGATCAAGCCCATGCAGGGCTTTATATGTCCTAAACAAGTACTCTACCAACTGAACTATACCACTAAGCCCCCATACCCTTTTATAACTCAGGAATGCCCTTTTTGTTGAGTATGACTTTTTTAATGGATCAAAGTACCTGTCCTCAAAGAATTTACACATGAGAAAATTAGAGTACAAAATAAGGATATAATAAGGTGTTAATATACATTTATAAAAAGTAATGTCCATACATGCTCAGACAAATCAATGTGGAATACCAAAAACAGAACTCAGCAATTTTGTATGTAGGTTGCCTGTGATATTTTACTATAGAATGAATGGAGCACCACAAATAGTTAATGCTGCCATTCTTTTAATTCACCAATTTGATGAAGATCTATTGGAGGTTATAAAACTGTAAGGAATTATGGAAGACTTAATAATGCGCATTCCACTAAATACCCTTTCAGTGGAATGCTAGCACCCCAAGGATTATTTTAATTAGAGTAAGTATATGGGATCCTATTTGTCTTTTGACTACTGTACAACCTGGTAAAGACAGAAGTCAATTTATAGAAAATTGAGAGTAATTCAAATTATCTCAGTCTAAAAAGACACAAACTATGTCCACTGGAATTGAGCAATTTTTCATCTATTTGCATGTATTTTAGGATCATAGGTTTGTAAACATAGTGCTTTGGATCTCTGAATTGGTTTTAACACTTTATGTTTATCTTGGGTATCATTTAACAAGGTCCGAGAGGCAAACTCTGGGCACAACTGTGAGGGGTTATCTTGATTGTATTAACCAAAGTGGAAGACACACTCGAAATGTGGATGGCACCTTCCAGTGGTGGCCCAAATACAAGGAGATCCAAGGGACAAGCTTGTGCCTTTTGCCTGCTAGCCTTCATGGCTAATTGGCAAGTTCAGCTACCCTGTTTGAAAGCTCACCTATGAAGCAAGAATTCATCTCCTCTGCTGCCACTCCTGCCACTCTTCACTGACATCAGAATGATCCCAGCTTCTTCAGCCTTACAGCATGGACTGAAGGCCAGCAATTCTCTGGAAATGCTCTAGGCCTTCAGAGCCAAATTGGGACTACTGAGGCATTCAGCCTTATGGATTCTCCAGTATGAAGACAGCCATTGCTGGACTATCCAGACAGGATCATGGAAGCCATTGTAATGAATCCTCTTTTATTATGCATCTATTCTATCAGTTCTATCCCTCCAGACAACTCTAACTAATATGTAAGGATTCCTTAATTAGTTAATTAGTTGATTCCCACTCTTCCTCAAAAGGATAGTAGAAAACAGAGACATTTGAGATTGATTAGATTAATACAATGAGATTAATGTTATGATACAGGAGTGAACAGTATACTATGAAAAGTAAAATAAAACTACTTTCTTTCCAGAAGCCTTGTCCAGCCTTTTGACATTGCAGCATGAACCATGCAATCATATTACTAAAGGAAAAAAGCACATAAAAGTCTCAGAATTGGGTGACTCAACATGTAAAGATACTAGCAACCCACAATGCAAAACCTGGCAGCCTAAATTCAATCCCTAGAACCCACATAAAGGCAGAAAAAGAAAACTGAATCCATAGAGTTTCCTCTGACCTCCACAAACATCATGGCATGTATGCCACACATACCATAATAATGAATAAAATTTTTTAAATGAGAAAAGTGGATTTTGAATGTCATACTGTAAATGAACAAAATAATGTCAATTCAATTATTTTATTAACAAATGTGATAACAAAACATTATATGGTAATACTAGAATGATACTAAAAGATTTGAATATGCATCAATGTTACTAAACTGCACTCTACAATGTTATCAACCCAAAGGAAGGCAACCCTGGGGGTTGGGGGGAACCTGTGAAACAGATGTATCACCATCCAGAATTTCTTCAAGAACAATACAAAATAAAATTGAAACAAGTAACCTTCTAAGTGGCTCATTTGCTAGCCAAGCAAGGAAAGCTACTTATCAAAGAGTTAATAAATTTATCCAGAAAATATTAAGTGGCTTAACTCCACTAGTCTTTTAAGGAAAACAGCTGTTTTAAGAGTTGAAGTAATACAGTTTATTAAAAAATAAAGTAGCTGGTGGTGCACACCTTTAATCCCAGCAGTCAGGAGGCAGAGGCAGGTGGATCTCAGAGCATTCCAGGCCAGCCTGGTCTACATAGTGAATTCCAGACCACCTGGGGCTACAGGGAGACCATGTCTCAATAAGACCAAAGTAAATAAATAAATAAAGTAAATGACTTCAAATGGTTTTCCTTCACTCTAGATGAATGGATAAATATAACCAACAGCCGGGCGTGGTGGCGCACGCCTTTAATCCCAGCACTTGGGAGGCAGAGGCAGACAGATCTCTGTGAGTTCAAGGCCAACCTGGTCTACATAGTGAGTTCCAGGACAGCTGGGGCCATAGGGAGACCTTGTCTCAAAAAGACCGAAAAAAAAAAAAAAAAACCAATATGGCTCAGGTGTTGTTAAGTTTCAAGGAACTCAAGCATTGTTCCCTATGAGGGGTATGCATGGGTCATCTACAGGAGAGAATGTTCAGAAATGATCTGAGCAGACATTACTTCAGTATAACCTGAAGTAGAATTTACTAAGATATAACATAACTGATTGTGGTTAAAAAAAAAAATGTATGGGGCAGAAAAAGACTTGGTTGGACATATTTTCAATCTCTATTATTGAAAACTAAAATGCTTGATAACTTGATTTTTATGGTAGACTTATTTGTAAATGAATTTAATCTAAAATTACAAGATAGGGGCTGGAGAGATGATTCAGCAGTTAACAGCACTGGCTGTTCTTGCAGAAAAGCCAGGTTTGAATTCCAGCTCCCGCACAGCAGCTGATGACAACCTTCCATTAATTCCAGTTGCAGGGAATCCAGTGCCCTCTTCTGTCCTCCTCGGGCACTGCACAACATAGGTGCACATTCATACAAGCAGGCATAACACTCATACACATAAAATAAATAAATCTAAACAATTTAAAACTACAAGATAAGGCATGGCATATAAAGTCATTTGAATGACTAGTATTCCCAGAATCCCATGTAATCACAAGCTACTATGTATACTTCCCAACTTGAATCAGTGTCCAGTCTACTAAGATGAGGGTCAACACAGAGGAAACATTTCCTCCATGCTTCCAAGTGAAGCCAGCCATGGTCGAGTAGGACCTTTGACTTATCTTCATACAGATGGAACTGGTAAAAGAAAGGAGCCAGGGGCTCCTCTCAAGCCCATGTGACCCTTGAGGAACAGATCCTCAAACAACCTTAAGAGTACAAATAAATTGGTTTATCTAGGCCAACAGTATGGCCTTAGACACTGAAGAGGAAAGTATAACCAAAGATTAAAGGGGCCAATGTAATTTTTTAAGAGTCCATTTGTATAGCTAAAGGCTACATAACAAGCAACAATGCCAGACAAGCGATACCTTCTTTTGAGTTGTGATTTTTTTTCGAAGCAGAAAGTGCTGCTCCGATGTAAGACTTCAAATCTTGATCTGCAATACTGTAGTGCCCACCTGTAGCTAAGGGAGACAACCAGCTATTGTTCTAAAATGATGGATAAATTTGTTCTCCCCCTATCTGGAAGCCTTTGAGAGAGAACTGACACTGATTCTAGCCACTCCAACAGCTATCAAAGTGCCTGAAAACAAATCCTGAGTCCATCACTCTCGAGTCCAACCTTGGCAGACAACAGAGAAATGAGGAGAAACACAATAGAGGGATACTTTTGGAAGCTCTCATCAAGAAACTCCAATGGACTCTGGTATGAACATCTGAAGTTTGCCCTATTCTGACTCTTTTCTGGTGCCCTGTCTAGAACGTGTAATGTTAACTACCCTTGCCTTTACTTCTCCTTCACATCTCCTATTCACCAGTCAAGGACTTTCTTTTCTCCCTACAGTTAAGAGTTATGCAATTTGGGAGTCTTTTAGATAGACCTGCATCTAATGCCTCACCCTGCATCCCTGTTCAGCATGGAAGAAGCCAGAGTGGTCTGCG
>NW_008345054.1:2003171-2025267 GCF_000622305.1 Nannospalax galili
GAAAAAGTGATGGGGAGATATGGGAGGAGCTGGAGGGGAGGGAGTGGGTGTGGATTTGATCAAAACACCTTTTATGCATGTATGAAATTCTCAATAAATTTTTTTGAGTTCAAAATAAAAATCTTAAGGGATATTTTCTTTCCCATGAAAACTAACAATAAAAATAATTTTCAAGCTCAAACTATAAGCCCAAGTAGTATTGTTCAACCACAGTGCAAGTGCAAAGTAAATTTCCAT
Source organism: Nannospalax galili (assembly GCF_000622305.1). Taxonomy (NCBI): domain Eukaryota; kingdom Metazoa; phylum Chordata; class Mammalia; order Rodentia; family Spalacidae; genus Nannospalax; species Nannospalax galili. The sequence continues at coordinate 2,003,409 of NW_008345054.1, forward strand.
ATTACAAATTTCAACTAAGCTTCAATGGGAAGTAATTAATCTGCAACACAATGAGATGCTACAAAGCAAATAGAAATAGGAAAATCTAATAGCTCTACAATTGCTAGTGGTGAATTTACTCAAGTAAGATCAGATGCTTGAGGCTAGGGATACGGCTCAGTGTTAGAGCATTTGCCTTGGCATACATAAAGCTCTACATTTAAAACCTCATTTAAAAAGGAAAAAAAAAAAAGATGCTTATGATCTGTATCAGTATTTATAAAACCTATTAGAATGAAAAGATCCTTTACAAAATGAAATAATATAAATTTTCAAAGATCAGCATTGACAGATGACCATTTATGACATTTTTATGACAGGGAAAGTAACTCTGAACTACAACTAAATGATATTAAAGCTCATAAAAATAATTTCATTATTTTTACTGATAGACCCAAGCTACAAAAACCTTCTAGAAAATTAAATGAGTAGTTGCAACATACTTTGTTGAAAACTACACTGTGGATTTTCATACCTATTGGGGGGAGGGTGGGATAATGGGTGGGGGTTGGACTAGGAAGGGAGGTAGGAGGTCAGATGGGGGAGAAGAGTAGAAATGAATGAATCTTGAGGGGTTAGGGAAGTCAGAGAGAAATATGTTGCCTCTGAAACCCCAAGAAATGCACATACAGTATCTGAACATTAATACATATGTATACCTTAGGGCTGTATGGCAAGGAACACAGTGCCAGACAAGAGAGACCTCCCTTCGAGTGGTTGGTCAGAGTAGTCCAGAAGACTCCCAAAATAACACAGGCTACTGCCATAGCTCTTGGTTATCTCCCAGAACTGGAAGATAAGACCCTCCTGCTGAAGACAGGACATACTTCTGATACAGGACTTACAGCAATGGAAGAGGAACTAACCTAGAAGCCTTATTCCTGAAGTTTACCTCTCATAGTTCTAGAGGATACTATGCAAGCTGCTAAAACAGAAAATCAATGAATGGTCCAACCCAGCCTTAAAGCCTAATAATATCAATGACCAGCACAGCAAACTACCTCTACTGGTACAGTAGTGCCACTATTTATCTAGAGGATAATCAACAGCTAGCTAATTGGACTTAAAGCCCTCTCAATTGGAGTGAACTCATTGGTAGCACTGTAAACACAGCCAAATATACATGGCTGGAGAGGTCATAGATCCTAGAGAAAACCCTATCTCTATGTATCGCTAGACAAATGAAATTTCTTACTATATGATAAATAGGGATTCTTGTTTTTACAGACAAGCACACTGTACACCACTCATCAAAAAAGCTTCTTTTTTGTCATAGATAGAGGCTACTTCAGAATCCCACAACTGGTCACATACAGAGAATAAATGTCTGAGAGGTGCTCAGTTCTAGGGGACGTATCTACAGTGGAACCTCTACCCCTAAGGCTCATGGAACATAGCAGAATGGGGTGAGGTAGAAAGAAATCTAGTGCATCACTCAACTCTCACCAGTGAAGATTCCTTATACAACAGAGTGAGATGCACATAGAAAGCCACAACTGGCCAAGTTTTAAAGAATAAGAGACTGCAAAGTGTGTGTGTCCCTGGACAGGACCCCTATATTAAACCTTACCCACCCCCCAGCTCAGAGACCATTAAGAAAGAGGGGGCGGAAAGAATGTAAGAGCCAGGGCTTGTTCGTGAACATAGGGAAACAAAGATTTTCAGGACACTGGAAGCTTGCACATGTGAACTTGTGGCAATGGTGGCATCAAGAACAGGATCCATGTCAACTCAATCAGACAAGGGCCCAGAGTGGAGCAAGGGAAATGGGTGGCAGGCTGGCCCTATTCTGGGAACTGTAGTAGACTGATTACTACTAGGTGAGTAAGAGATTTCTTAGGCTGACTAGACACCAGTGGATGAATATGCACTGAAGGACAAATGCTTGACTGGATAGGACTTACTATGTATGGCAGAATACATAAGGTCTGGTGGGGGAATGAGAGGGAGATATGGATGGGGGAGGGGGTGTAAATTTGATTAAGAACTGTGGTATGAAATGTGCAAAAACTCAATAAAATTTTTTAATTTAAAAAATTTCATTATTTTTACTGATACACCCAAACTACAAAAAATGTTTAATAAATTAATGAGTAGTTGAAATGCAGTTTGTTGAACTATACTGTGGATTTACATACCTATTCCTCAACCAAAACTGCCTTCCCAGGTCGATCAGGTCAAAAGCTTGAGGTCATCCTTGACCTCACCTTGTCTCACAGTCTTGGCTCACAAAAATTCATCAGTAAAAACGACTGGCTTAACATGTAAAACCAGATCCAGACTCAAACCAAACTGCACCATAGCAGCTACCATCCCGGGCCACATGATCACCTATTTGCACATTACAATGCCCTTCTAACTGGGCTCCTTATTTCCTCTTTTGCCTCATACTGCTTAATAATAATCTGGACTTCCTTTAAAATTTCAAGCCAGATCCTGTCCTCCTCAGTCAAAAATCCTCAATGGTTTCCAACCTCATTCATCAGTGGATCACAAGAAGCACATGATCTGCTGTTTCACACTATATCGTACTGCTCTGTAACCACCACTCTGCCCAGAGTCTAAAACAGTGCCTGAAAATAGATGTTCAATAAATATACATACCAACAAAAACACTATGCTATTTTCTGTGAATAATTCTTCTTCAGTTCTTTTTACTTATGTAACTACTTACATATATATGTATAAAACTGATTTACCATTGCGTTAAGTGTTTCTTCCCAATCAGGCCGCTCTCGAGGGTGAACATTTCTATGTAGTTCTGGAACAAAATCATCCTCTTCAGAGTGTATTGAAGACTTCATCTTCCTAGAGATTGAAATATGAGAAATTTTTATAAGAATTTCCATCTCTGTGAAATTGTTTCATGAACACAATTCAAAAAGCAGGAAAAAAATGTCTAATTCTAAGTTTAATTAAAAGAACTTGAGTAGCTAGCACTGATCCTTCATTTCCACATTCCAGAGATCTACCCTGATGTATCAAACACCTACTTTTTACTCCTGAAGATGACTATAGTAATTATTACACAAGGCCTGACTATATCTATTCAGCATAATGTGAACTTTGAAATGATCTGTTACAAAAATTATTTACTTTGAAACAATATATATAGAACTGTACTTAGCAGTAGCAAAATGTCAGAATGGGTCTGGGGAGATAGCTCAGTTACTTAAGTACTTGCTACACAAACATGAGAACCCGAGTTTAAATCCCCACCACTAAGTAAATACCAAGGTGTGGAGGAACACACCTATAGCACCAGCACTGGGGAGTCAGAGACAGGTAGATTCCTAGAGCTTGCTAGCCAGCCAGTCTAGCTTCATCAGTGGAGGTTCAGTGAGAGAGCTTCTCAAGCAGAAAAAAAAAGGGTAGAGAGCAATTGAGGAAGACACAGCACTGACTTCAGGCTTCCACGTGCATGCGCACACACATAACGTAAACGCGCATGCGCGCACACGCACGCGCGCACACACACACACACACACACACACTTAAAAGAAAGTTCAAAATGAAGGAAAAAATAGGCATTTCTGGTTCCAATTTATGGAGTTTGATGAATTCAGCCAGCTAGCACTCTCAATGAGAACAATCATGAATGCTACACAAAACACACAAAAGTTCCTGTCTGCAGGAACAGATGGGATTTCTAAGACTACAAATTTGTAGAGGAGGAAAAGCTCAATGAAATGAATTTTGCATTTCATCATTCTTCTGGCACAAGAGAGTTTCCCAAACCAATGATAGGAAATATGCCCCAAGCATAATATTACAATCCAGGGTGGCTGAGAGATACAGGATACAGGCTGGATTTACCCAAGATGATGGGCTTTAGGGAATGCAATCTGTACCCCTAAATAAGACCAGTACAGAAAGAAGCCAAAAGTCTATGTGGAAATTCCCTTCAAATCATTAACTTACAAGTTATGTATTTAAAGATGCAAATAAAACCATAAAAAGTAAAGAAAGGAAAAACTAAAATCAACTTAATAGGTAATTCAGGAACCCAGCAGTGCTGATGAGACAGAGGGACAGCAGCACTGCTCAGCATCCTCAGCTCAACTTAGCGGCCAGGAAAGCCATGCCTCAGAACTCAAAGGTACAACATTACAAAGCTTGCACAGGGTCAGAGGGGATGGGGAAATACTACTCTCTTTGGGGAAAAAGGGGCAAAATTTTTCTTTGCAAAATTCCCATCTGCATTACCTGGTATCCAATTATTCAATAAACAGCAGAAGGCAAACTTTCAAACACACCCCAGAAAAAGGAAAGGAAAAGAATTTTTAAAGTCAAACTCCCATCTAATTCAGATTTTTGATTATCAGAAAGGGGTATTATGGTCCATTTAAGGATTTTGATTCCAATAGATGAAGCTGTAAACAGCATCACTCCTAGACCAACAAGAAAAGGCAGATAAAGGGCCAGCAAGGTAGCTCAGTAGATAAAGGCACTAGCCCGACGACATGGGTTCAACCCCCAGGGCCCACATGGTAGAAGGAGACAAGTTCCACATATGTGCCAGGGCATACACGCACCAACACATGTACACACACCTAATGACTCAATAAATGTAATTAAAATTACTTTTTAAAGTTTAAAGAAAAACAAGATAGATAATCTACAAAACCATAACTTTTCTAGACTGCATCAGATAATGGGACTCGGTGCAGGCAAGTGAGGTTAAACTCTAGGGAAATGGGGGCTTCATCAAGATGAAGTATATCACATACGGGCAGCTACTTGCCTGAGGCCAAGATGGGGAGAAGAGAGAGACACAGCTGGGAAGAAGAATTCGGTTAATTTTTTATTAAGCTGCTTAAAGTATTTATATGATTAATATGCTCAATGAAACGAAAGAAAAAGAGATAAAAGTAAAGAATTTCAACAGGGAATTGGAATCTATGAGACACAAATGCTCACTCTAAGACTGAGAAATACATATGAAATTAAAAATTCATTAGATGTAGACTGGAGAGATGGTTCAGTGGGTAAAGGTGCTTGCTGCCAAGCTCATACCCAGAACCCTGACAAGAAAGAAGTGACTCAAAGCTGTTCTCTAACCTCCACATGCACGCGCATGCATACACACACACACATACACACACACACGTAAGAGTAAAAAAAAACAGCAGTAGTTTGGAATTTCCAAAAAAGAACTCACTAAGATGTGTTTAATTCAACAATGAACAAGGCTAAGCAGAGAAATAGTTATCTGAAAGACAATCACACAAAAAAGAGAAAAATACACTCAATGTAAAATAATATAAAATGTCTCATATTTCTCAATTGATAACTTAGAAATAACATGATGTAAAAAAGAAAGGAACAAAATCAGTATTTAAAAAATACTGCCTCAGCACTTGGTAGGCAGGGGGATCTCTGTGAGATCAAGGCCAGTCTGGTCTATATAGTGAGTTCCAGACCAGCTGGGGCTATAGGGAGATCCTGTCTCAAAATAATAATAGTAGTAATAACAATGATGATGATGCCTGAAACACTTTTAAAACTGACAAAAGTCAGTCAAGTAAGTTCTTAACTTACTTGAAAAATCTCAAGAAGCATTTTTGAAAAACAAACCAGGCCTAGTGTAGCTGAACTACTAAAAATCAAACCCTACAATAAATTCTTAAAAGTCAGTGTAAAGGAAAAATTGACTTCAAAGAATGAAAAATAACAAGGTAAAGAGAAGAAGTAAGAGCATGAATCCTAGTGTAGTAAAGGGAAAAACTGCCAATCTAGAATCAACCTTTCAAAAATACTGATCTTAAAAAGTAGGTAAAATAAGCTAACTTGACACAAAAGCTAAAAGAATTTACCAACAGGAAGTCAAGGACCCTGACTCCAGAACTACTAAAACATCTGAAAACATAAAAGACTGACACAGGACGGGTGTGGAGTACACATCTATAATCCCAGAATTTGGAAGTCAAGGTCAGCCTGAGCTCTTCGTTGGCTTTGGAGTCAGCCAGAACTCCAAAGTGAGACTGCCTCAAAACTCCAAGCCTAGGAGCAGGCATAATAACAGCAGTAGCAATAGTAAGAGTAGTAATATTACATGAGACTCAAAATAAACACAGAAGATACAATTATACTAAATGAAAATGCAATGGTTAATTTTGATTGTCAGTATGACAGGTTCTAGAATAACCTACGACACAAACCTCTGGGCATATCTATGAGGAAGTTTCTAGATGGGTTAACCTTAACATATGCAATACCATTCCATAGGCTGAAGTCCCTTACTGAATTAAAAGGAGACACCAAGCTGAGCACCAGCACTCATCACTCTCGACCTCCTGACTTAAGGTGCTGCTGGGGCTTGTCTGTCCCATGGACTATACCTTTCAGCCATGAGCCCAAACAAACCCTTCCTTAAGATGCTTTTCTCAGGTATTCTGTTGCAGCAACAAGAAAAGTAATGAAAGCAGAAAGAAACTACACGCAAAGGGCCACATCCAGTATAATTCTATAATATATACAATATCCATAGACCCAGGAAATATATTAGCTCTTTTCAGAGGCTGGGGAGAGTTACTACTAACAAGTAAGGAATTTATTTCTGAAGTGTTCTTGAATTTGTAATAGCGGTTCTTACAGAGTTTTATGGATACTTTAAAAAAAAAATCTAAGTACATCCTGCATCCTTGTTCAGCATGGAAGAAGCCAGAGCCGGTCTGCATCCCGATTCCCTAATGGCAATTTGGGTAACCTCTTCAGAGGATGGTGTGATAAGAATAGGCAGTAGGAACTGGCTAGGCAGTTAGGGTAAAAAGACCCCAAAGAAAAACAGCCAGTCTCTTGGCTAAAAGTCAAAATGTCCTTGGGCCTCTTAGCAACATACTCTGTTCTAAAGGCCAAAAATGTCAAAAGTATTTGGGAGCTCTTATCTAATCCTTATAAGATTTTAGGGTTACCTCTTCAGAGGGTGGCAATGTTAGAGTAGCAAAAAGCCCCATTTAAAAAAAAAAAAAAAAAAAGAGTACACAAAGCTGTCAGTAAAAAGTGATGGGGAGCTATGGGAGGAGTTGAAGGGGAGGGAATGGGCATGGATTTGATCAAAACACCTTATATGCATGTAGGAAATTCTCAATAAATTTTTTTAAAGTTAAAAAAAAATCTAAGTATTCTTCCAAGGTATAAATTTTATGGTATGTGAATTCTACCAATGTTTGTAAATTTTATCAATATAAAATCTAAAAATTCCAGCAAAAATAAGAAGAATGTACTTAGAAAGCAGCAATCGTATCCTAAAAGACATTTAAAATATAAGGACATCAAAAAATGAAAATTAGATAGCAAAAAAAATGATATCATATAAACTGCCAAAGCTAGCATAGCTATAACAGCACCGAAGTAGGTCATATATAAGTTACTGCTGAAGAAAAGGGGGACATTTCATAATGATAGACAAGTTGACATAATTTGTATGCAATAATTACAACTAAAATTTGTATGCAGGGCTAAGGGTATAGGTCAATGATACAATACTTGCTGAGCATGAATTGGGCTTGGGTTTAATTCTTAACACTACAAGAAAAATTATCCACAAGAAATAACACATTTTAAGACATATAAAGCCCTCTAAATTCAAACCTTTGTACCCATACATTAGTGCAGCTCTAAGACCTCATCAGAGAAGTTTCTTTTTACAGTGAATGGTGGTTAACACACAAATTCACAACTGACTGAAGTGTAGAGAACAAGTGACTGTGTTCAGCCTCAAATGGGAAATCTATATTATATTCCCTCCCCAAGGCTCAAGGACCACCATGAAGAGGGACAGAAAGATTATAAGAGCCAGAGGTCAGGAAGTACTAGAGCAAAACAGTGTCTTCTGGACATGACAGGATCACTGTACTCAGGTGAGTTATTTCACTCAATGAATAAATAAATAACATTTAAGTTTTGAGACTTTCATATAGGAATATTGCATTTGCATTATTCAAATCCCTCTCAGACCCCTCCAATTCCTTTCCTGTCCCCCTAACTCTCTCCCAATCTCTTGCCCTCTTTATTATTATTACATATACATACATACATTTATGCACACACATCCACTGAACTGAGTCCATTTAGTGGAACTACTCTGTACCTGTGTTTAGGGCTGCCTACTTGGCATTAGATAACCCTCAGGGAGCTAATCCTGGGAGGAAACTGATCCTCTCTCAGCATCCATTGATTGCCTGTAGCTCTTCACTAGAGGTAGGACCCAGTGAATGCCAAGGTAGATGGGGAAAATTACTAACATTCTTACATACATTCTTCAAGAGTATAAAAATAAATACTTCTCAATCTGTTCGATGAGGCCAATCCAGTCTTAAAGCTGATATCACTTTTTCCAAAAAGCCAACAAAGATATTACTGTAAAAGAAAACTACATGTAGACACCACAAACAAAGTTCCAACACTCCTAAACAAAGCGTCTAGAAATTAAACTCAGTAGTGTGCAAAACGGATAGGTATATGTATGTGTGTGATGTCGAGTGAGTTTGGCTCAAAGTGCAAACTAACTTAGAGCTGAAAGATCTAATCCCTATCATAACTCTGGAGGAAGGTTATTTTCAAAGAGCACAGCCAGCACGACTCTGCAGGGCAAGTGCATCCTGAAACCATGAGCAAAATGAGCTTATCTCTGGCAGACTGCACCTGAGATACTACTCAGGTTTTTAAGGCACAAAGAAAAATTAACAGCATAATAATTGGAAAGAAACAATAAAATCCTAATTATTTGAAGATGTACACAGGTAATCTGAAAGTCTCTACAATTTAGAATTGAGATGATTTAGCAAGATCCCTGTTTTATAGTCAATGCCTAAAAATCAAGTATATTTATATACAACACCTCTCTCTCCTCTCTCTCTCTCTCTCTCTCTCTCTCTCTCTCTCTCTCTCTCTCGGCAAAAATGTACCCAACAACATAATTTTTCTTATATTTCATGAAACAGGCTACAACAAAAACGTGAGAATTACTGCTGCCACTAGCACCAGATCATCAAATTTCACAGATATTCAGCAACAGAAGCCACATATAGATCACATGCTGTAAAATTCTATTTACATCAAGTTCAAGAACCAACAAACCTCACCTACTGTGATCAAAATGGGAATGGCAGCTGTTTTGAAACAGGTGGAAAAGAGGACAGACATGAAAACTGTGGAGGGTTAGAAAAGTTCTCTTGATTAGGCTGCACTTCCCATGTGTGTATCTTTGTATGCAAATTTACCAAGCTGCACACTTTCAATTAGTTGACTTTATTATACACAAGTTAGACTTCAAGCAAGGTGTAAAATAAAAGTTCACTGACAGGAAAAACAGAACACCTGGACAGAGGAAATTGTTTGATTTCAAATAACAATAACTAAACAAGAGCAAGAAAAGAAAATGAATGAAAACAAATCATCAATGAGAAGTAAACACATAGCAAAGCTTCCAAAATTAAGCATCTGGGAAGGCTTTTTTTGTTCTTGCTAAGCTAGCTATTATGATGTGTTCTATCTGTCTGTCCATCCATCCATCCATCCATTTGAAACAGGTACTATGGAACCTGGGCTGCCCTTGAACCGAACATGTAGCCCAGGCTGGCCTCAAACTCATAGAAATCTTCCTGCCTCTCCCTCTCTAGTCTAGGATTAAAGGCATGTTCTATTTTAACAACAATAGGTTGACTATATAACATTTATGAGTAGGGGTTTAAATGTATCAGTGCTTTAAGTATGAAAATGTAATTAACTTTCTAACACACTTTAATGTTTAAGGGGAGTAAAAGGCTAGGGAAATCATATTAAGTTTCTTTTTCTAGAAGAGTGGGGGGCGGGGCTGGGAATCAAACTCAGAGCGCTGGGCCTGCTAGACAAGCATTCTACCACTGACCCACAATTTTTAACTTTAAATAAGCAATGTAATAACCAAGAACACAATAATTTAGACAGTTTTTACACTCTAGGGCCTTTTCTTCTTCACTAAGGCCTTTTTGAACATCAAAAAAAACTTATGCAGACAAATATAAGAAAGACCTACCTTGGACTCCATCCCAAAGGACTTAATTACTGAAATACTCAGAAAGTCTTGTATTAGCATGTCTCATGGCTAGGACGGATTCATTTCACAAATTATAAAGACAAACTAATGGCTAAACTCCAACTTTACATACAATTTTCTGCAATTAGGGATGATTACATTAGACTTTGCTGATTATTTTCTAACACTGATAAGAGTATGCTCAGTAGATGTACTTAAAGTTAAAAAAGTATTTGGGGAACTAAACTGAATCCCAAATCTTACCTTCAATGTTACAAAGCAATATAAACAACTTTTTCTGGGAAAATATGCACCTTTTGGTATATTTATACAATAGATACTAAAGGTAAGATGTCTCATGAAAAAAATCGCATAACTGGGCTGGAGAGATGATGGCTCAGCAGTTAGGAGCACTGGCTATCCTTGCATAAGACCCTGATTCAGTTCCCAGCACCTACTTGGCAGGCAATACTGTCTGTAACTCCAGTATTAGAAGATGTGGTGCCCTCTTCTAGCCAGCACCGTTTACATAAATGCAGACAAAACATTCATACATACACAATTTAAAAATTTTTTAAAAACACCAGGAATGGTAATGGGTGCTCTCTAATCCCATCCCTCGGGACACAGAGGCAGGCAGATCTCTGTGAGATCAAGGCCAGCCTGGTCCACATAGTGACTTCCAGGTGGGCTGGGACTAGAGAAACCCAGTCAGTTAGTCAAATTAAATAAATAAATTAATTAATTAATAAAATTTTTAAAGAAAAAGAAAAAACACATCATACACAATGGACGTGAGTGTGGTAAACAGTTTAATAGTTAAGTGTTAGTATTTGATCTCCATCCTTCCTGGTTCATAAAAAATGACTGCCAATCTCAAAATCAATAACTTTTTCAGAAGATACAAAAGTCAAGAATATTCAAAGCATATAATTATGAAATATCTTATGGTAAAACATTCTAGATGCAAAAGAAAAGCAAGCCCCTAGATGAAGTGAAATACCACTGTCCAGGCCCTCACTATCTACTCAAACTATGCAGCATCTTCTGAATTGTGGTATCATTTCAAGTAATGGAATCAAGCACCCAATAAGCCAGTCAAGCACATGAAATAATAGCTCCACAATCCTAAAAACCAATAGAGAGCCCCCATTCACGAAATCATTCTTCCTAACTGGAATAGGAAGTTTCTCTTCTCAGTTGTCTTAAATGCAGATACAAATGAAGATGTGCTTGAGAGATTAGAGCACCTGCAGATTAAAGGTATATAAATTGTTTCTTTTTAAAAAGAGGTGCATTGTACACTATATTGTACCTGCAAATGTTTCAAATTCTACGTCCTACTTGTCAGGTTAGTACCTACCAATAATATGGAATTAAGAGAGATGAAAAGTAAAGCTTTTTTTCCACAGGGTGTTACGGTGTAGAACAAATTGGCCTCTAACTCACACGATCCTCTTGCCTAGGCCTCTCAAGCACTGTAATTTTTACAGCGTATGTCACCAACCCAGCTCAAGATTTTGTTGCAGACATTTCTAACTCCAAGTGCCAAAGATCTAGAGTCTTATGATATCCTAGAATTCACACCTTTAGGAGGTCAAAACAGCAAGTTCAGGCTGTACTTCAGTGTTACCTACATACTATACATCACCCCTCTTAGAAGTTATCACTGAAATAGATGGTAGCAGTTAGCAGCAGATATATCAAAAACCGGAATTTTCTAAAATGAAAGCCAGCCTTCACTTTCAAAGTCATTATACTTGACCTCAAATCTTTACTCTACTAAGCCATAAATCCCCATATGAAAAATGGAAAAAACAATGCCCATTTTACAGATTTGCTAAGTAGTTAGCAGATACGCGTATGTATTTGGTCTCATACACATCATATAAGAACTAAATGGTTTCTCCTTCTTGACAGCATTCAAGCATTTACGATTTTTCATTTCTGAGTTATATTTCCCCTTTCTATTTACAGAAGAATCCTTCTAATGATCACCAGGGACTACTCTACTCTAAGAACGCCAATGATCTCTCAGTCATCTAAGAATCATTGTACCCAGGTGATAAAAGTAGGAAATAGCACTCAACATTAACTCCACAACCAAATGAAAAAAAAACAAAAAAATAAGAGATGTCTGTGTCAGGGAACAGAATCTGAACTACTGCCACAAAGGACACAGAGCAGCTCCCACAGTGCTAGAAGGAAAGATTTCCTTTCCTTCCATCAAGTCCAAAAAGAAAGGCTATTCTAAAAGCTAATAGGAAAATATTCACGCCTCTCTTAAGAGTAATGTGCTCTGCTATAATGGGAGGTAGGTGGAGCCATGAGAAACCTACATTCCAGATGCAGAACGACTTAGCTCTCCTAAGTGACATGGTGCTATTGCTATTCTTTAAGAGTAAATTTAGCTAGGAGTGGTGGCACATGCCTTTAATCCCAGCAATGGGGAGGTAGAAGTAGGCAGATCTTTGTGAGATCAAGACCAGCCCAGTCTACATAGTGTTTCCCAGGCCAGCTGGGGCTACAGGGAGACCCTGTCTAAAAAATGATAATGATAAAAAATTTTAAAGTAAATTTAAAACCTATCTTAGAAGCTATTCAGGGGAAAAGCCTAGTTTACAATCTTTTGCCCTCTTCTCATTAACTGTGTGACTGGAAATACAACCAAGACAACAGCTTAGACTCAAGGGTGTTAGGTGTGTTAGTACAAATTTTAAAGAAACAAATCAAAATTTTACTGTATACTTAATTTTTAAATTGATTTTTAAAAAAGAAAAAAGAACCAGCTCTCATACAACATAGACTCTACTACTTGGTCCTCCCAAGTTAGAGATGCAGTTCACCTTTCCAACCCTTCATCTTCCACGCCCACATACATTTTTCTGCTTGGCATTTCAGCAGGAACCTAGTGTGGATGTTGTGAAAGGCCTGTGCTGCCTCATTTCCTCATGCCTTACTGCTGAATAGGGTGAGAAACACTATGTGAAACTTGGCCTTACCCACATATCTTTATGGAATTTGTAAATAAAATAAGATCAAATCTCAAAGCCATATTTGGTTTGCAAGATTTATGGTGATATTCAGAGGGAATCTATAATCACAAACAAGAGTAAATGCCCTGTGGTTTCATGAGTTCCTAAAACAATGCATGTAACTAGCTCAGTTTCTCAGAATAGATATGCTGTCATACACTCCCCAAGAAAAGAAGGACTCAGCCTTATGCAGACTTGCTTTTTGTCAAAAGAAAATCCCAAGGGGGCACTCCAGCTACCTAACAAATAAGCTTCAGAGCACAGAACCAAATCTATTACAAAGAATCAACAAAATCAGTCCCAAGTTGTTTCTTCTTGTGTTACACCAAAATAACACAATTTTTATCAGGTCAGTTTGTTTTTTAACTTTATGTGTACAAGTATTTTGCCTGCATGTATGCAAGTGCACCTGTGTTGTACAATGACCAGAGATCAGAAGAAGGTGTCAGATCCCCCTGAAACTAGAGTTATAACAGTTATCAGTCACCATGTGGGTGTTGGGACCAAACCCAGGTCCACTGCAAGAGCAGCCAGTGCTCTTAACTGTTGAGCCATCTCTCTAGTCCCCCAGTAGGGTCAGTTTTAATGCAAATCTGGAAGGCTAAATGAAATTATGGAAGAATAAAAAATAGAACAAAGCCAGATGTGGTGGTACATGCCTTTAATCACAGCACTTAAGAGGCAAAGACAGGTAGATCTCTGTTTCAAGGCCAGCTAGGGCTATAGGAAGACCCTGTCAAAATGCTAATAAAAGCTCATTTTCATACTTGAACATTCTTTAAAATTTTAAATATATTTCTCATTTGTTTTAACTCTTGAGTAACAACTTCAATGTGAGCTATCCAGAGTTCCTACTACTTAGATTTTTAAAATAAACTCTGGATAAAGAAATCCGGGAGGGAGGGAGGGAGGGGGGGAGGGAGGGACTAAGAATATCTAATTTCCTCCTCCCCTGGTGGTTTTGAAGAGACTGATATGTTCACCTACCAAGTAGTCATGGGTAAAGATACTTAATTGTCCATGTGGGTGGTAGTGAGTGATAGTATATAGCTCAAAGTTCAAATTTCATCAAAAGATTTTTTTAATGTATTAAGTCCCTACCTACCCTTGTATAAAATAGAAAAGTCTTCCTAAATGCTATAATAATATAGCAGAATTAAAGACTATCAGTTTCCTCAAACTGGCAAGATCTTTCTTAACCAATAATAGTAAATTCTCAAGAGCTGATAAACCAGGAGGTATTCTCTAAAAGTTTTAACCATTACATTACTACTAGAAATTCAAAACCCCAGAAAGACATGTGGATGGGGTGAAGGGGCAAAAAAAGAGAATCAAAACCACTAAAATGACTGATTTGGACTTAATCAAAATGTTTCGTACATGTGAATAATTCATGAAATCCAGGCATGTGTGTGCACACAAACACTTCAGAACACATTCTAAGGAAAAGAAGGTGAAACATACATTAGACACATATCCAGATCAAATCTATTAGATACAAATCAAACACAGGAAGGAGTAGTAGTTCATTATGAGTCCCATGTCTCTACTTGAAATTCCTGAAATGCCACTATAAAACCTGTCTAACACCTTCTCTTCCTGGTGTTAGAACAAGTCACTGAAAATACATTTTACAAGCTCAGGGCAAGTCGTGGCACAAGAAGGCTAGACCCAACTCGAAACCTTAGCTCTTGCACCCCAAAACTGTATCAGAGAGAAGAAATCTTCTTGAGAAAACACACAGGGCGGAAAAGAAGAGAAAGACACCTGAGGGCCAATAGACTGAAAATAGCAGAACTCCAAATTACCTGAAACTCTCTTCCTCCTCTTCTTCTTCTTCTTCTTCTTCTTCTTCACCATCAGTCAAATGAGTTATAACTTCAGAATCCAACCAAAAGACACTGTCATCCCCCAAAGAGCTACTCTCACTTTCTGTATCCATTTTGTACTGTAAGATCCTCAAGACATGGGCTACCGCGCACCAGTGTTCAGGTAGTTTAGCTCTGCTGATGCACACTCAGGTCGTGGTAGGTGATGATGCTGGTTTCATTATAACTGGAGTACAGACAGGAAATCCCAGGCAGCACACTCACTGCCTCTGACAGCACACTGTCACACCTCAGACCCTCCCACTGCCTGAGGCTCTATGGCCTACATATCCAAAACCAGAGTCCAAATGAGGATGATCATTCACTAATTATCCATTTTTAATAACTGTTTTTCTTCTCTCAATGTTTCCATGTAATAAATATCTTCAAGAAACAGGTTTTTATTTGTATCTTGAACTTTAAAAAGATAAACTGAAAACTAGAAAGAGTAACTACACACATGGAAGTCCTGGGCTAGGCACAGTTACAGACCTCACAGTTAAGGATGTATGAATAGAGAAGAAGTTCATTGTCTAGGGAACTGCACCAGCCAAGCCTGTCCAAAGTCCATCGCAGAAAAAAAAAAAAGTGTCAAAAGCGGAGAGATATTGACAGCTATATCAAATAAAAACAGAAAGATTTTTACATGTTTACTAAACTGGAGACGTCCATGCTGGCAGAAAAATGACTTACTAGGAATAAGGAAAAATACAGGATGAACAACATGTCAATACAAATAATACTCAGAAAACAGCCACGTTCCTACCGACCACTAACATGTTCTCCACTTGCGGTCATCAATCCTTTACAAAAGCAGTAGCAAAC
Source organism: Nannospalax galili (assembly GCF_000622305.1). Classification (NCBI taxonomy): domain Eukaryota; kingdom Metazoa; phylum Chordata; class Mammalia; order Rodentia; family Spalacidae; genus Nannospalax; species Nannospalax galili. The sequence goes on from NW_008345054.1 coordinate 2,019,194, forward strand.
ACAGAGCCCAGATATTTCAACAATTTCAGAAAGAAAAGGACACATAAAATGAACATTCAAGGAACCCCCTTGAGTTTTCTCACTTGAAAACATGGAAAATGATCTTCTAGGTGACTTGGCTTATATAATAATTTCTCCTTCCTACAAAACTACAACATACTGATGTAATCTTGTGGCTTGAGTTTTAATCTACTTCCTAGAAATCAAAATTTGTTGTCAAGCCTGAAAATAAGTTTGAAAAATGAGCTGTTCCTGACAATAGGGCATTTGGAAAAATGTCTGTAACATTTTATACAGAAACATCATGCAAAATATCCAATAGTTTCTACCTAAAACAAAAGTTTTGATTTGAATAATCACTTCAAAAATGAAAGTATCATCATAATCACTTTAACAAATTCTTTATCATTTCTCAAAGATTCTAAGAATGACAATTAAATTTATTTTTTTACCTATTCAGTCCATTAAAATAAATGCCCAAGAGATCAGAAATTTAAATCTAAAATTTAAAAAGTGTCATGGAGAAGCTTTTCTCAATCATCTCACAATAGAAAGTTCTCAGTATGATTTTATAGCATTCTAAATATAATTTTATGAAACTGATGAATCTTACTATATTAAAATGTTTGTATTAGGCTAGAGAGATGGCCCAGTGGGTAAAATACTTGCTGCACAAATATGCAGACATGAGTTATGTCCTCAGAACCCACATAAAAAGCCAAGAATGGCTGCGTGTGTCTGTGACCCTAGCACTGTGAGGCAGAAATGGGCAGATCCTGGGAGTCTGCTGGCCACTTGGTCTATCCCCAAATGCAAACTCCAGGTTAAGATACACTGTCTCAAAAAAAAAAGGTAGAGCATGATAGAACAGGACATCCCTTACATCAAACTCTGGCCTCCACACATGCACACACAATTGAGCATGTATGTGCACTTGTGCGTGCACGCACACACACATGCACACAAATATGCATGCACCACACACATACCACAAAGACCACAAAGAGATGCCTTAAAAAAATCACCAGGGGGCCAGGCATGGTGGTGCATGCCTTTAATCCCAGCACTCAGGAGGCAAAGGTAGGTAGGTAGATCTCTGTGAGTTCAAGGCCAGCCAGCCTGGTCTACATAGTGAGTTCCAGGACAGCTGGGGCTACAGGGAGACCCTGTCTCAAAAAGACCAAAAAAAAAAAAATCACCGGGTAAAAACTTTTAATGGTTGTAACAAACTGGAAGGTATATGGGAAAATAAACATGCAAGTGAGAGTTTAACTTGGTACAATCTTTTCAGGGACAGAGGACAAAGGACAAAATCCATACCTTTTGAGCCCAGCTGTCTTCTAGAAAACTACTTTACTTTTACAGGAAGAAGTAAGAAATAAACAGGAACATTCATTGTAGTACATTTTGTAATAAACAGCAAAAGAAAATATCCAGAACAACACCTAACTTGTCTGTTAATTAACATTAAATTACATAATTAACCTACTGAAAACCAAGAGGGGAATGCTACACAGGTGAGAAGACAAGGCCACCCTAATGTTCATGATGGGAACGACACACATTAAAAAGGCAAAGGAGAAAGGTACAGGTGTAGAACAGTACACACAGCACTGGTCACAGTCTTAAAGAGGAAGAAAAAGAAACAACTACAGACACCTAGACACTTACTGAAGGACAGCAACAGTGCTGTCTCCAAGAAGCAAAATAAAAGGAAACAGTCTTCACTTCATTGTGCTATACCTAGAGTCTTTGCCCTGCAAAACACTAATCTTTTATGTACCTTAAGAGATAACTGTGTTTGTTACACACTATTCCAGGCAGACTCTGGGTATTATTTTAATTCTAAACAATTCTCACCCCTTTGATGTGCTTTCATGAATCCTAGTCATTTTTCCTTTTAGTCCTTGCTTTTGCTAGTTCCTTATCTCAGCTGCTTCACCTCATGTCCTCAAATCTTTTCACACATAAAGTGAAATGTGAACAGTTTTTATGTATAACTCTGATGGGTAGGGTAGTCTGGCTTATATAAAACCACTCTGGAAATTGCCTACTGGGGTCCTGCTGCCACTTTAGAACCCAAGCCCTGACATGCCTGCTTCAGAGACGGTCTTCATTCCACAGGCACCAGGCAGACCTCCTAGGGTTTCTCAAGAGTCTTGATTCTATTACCAGAGATTTTTAAAAAATTTTTAAGTTCAAAATCAACTTCTATTTCCACTTTCTGTTCCCCCTTCAGTTGTCCATAAAGATCTAGCAGAATAAATAAATGAGTATCAGCAGGACAGGGAAGAAAACATCCGATCACTGAGGCTGACAGAGTGTGAGAAAGACTCTACACTCTCCAAGACCAGGGGTGGCTCCCACTCCTTTTCTTCCTGATTTGGATTTATTTGTTGGTTTGTAATGATGGGAACTGAATCTTGGGCCTCGTGTGTGCTAAGCAAGTGATCTACCATTGCACAGTGTTTCCAGTTCTTTTGTTAATTTGTTTAAACCCTGAGCAAGCAAACTTACTTCCAATTAGCTTTGGTAGACAATCAAGTCCTGCAATGATCCACAGGAGTTGCCAGCAGTTAGTTTAGGAATCATTCCACCAAAACTTTAAAAATCCCAAGTTGGGAGAGTCAGTAACATGACTCTGAGGCTAAAGGCACTTGCCACCACGCCTGACAACCTGTAGTGATCTCCCAAACCCACATGGTGGGAAGGAGAGAAATACCTCCCAAAGTTGTCCTGTGATCTCCACACATGAAACACAGTATGTCTGTGCACACATACATGCAAACACAATAAGTAAATGTCAAAGAAATTCTCAAGTTAGAAGTACTTAAAAAGTATCTTTATTAATTCTCTGAGAATTTCATATACTGCATTATCATATTCAACCTTAACTCCTCCTCCTAGATTCCCCCCACCTCTGTATCCCCAAACTTCATGTCCTCTTTTTACTATGATTATTTAAGAACCCATCAACTCCAATTTGTACTGTCTACATATTTCTGGTGGGGACTATCCACTAGAGTATGGTTGACCTACCAGGAGCCACACCTTTTAAGAAAATTGACTTTGCCCCCCTCCCCCAGAAGCCATCAACTATCCATAGCTCCTCAGTTAGGGTGGGGGCTTATAAAAACCTTCCCACTCCAAGCTTGGTCTTGTGCAGGTCTCGCACAGCTGCTGCCTGAGTATAGTGGTCCTGTCATGTTCAGAAGACACTGTTTTGTTCTGGTCCTCCACAACCTCTAGCTCTTAAAATCTTTCCACGCCTTCTTCATGATGGTCCCTGAGCCATCATGAAGGAGATGTGATATAGCTGTGCTAAGAACTCCATAGACACTTTTTCTCTGCACTTTGATCAGTTATAAGAACGACATTCCACAGGAGGCAATTCATGCCTGGTACTGTAAACCTAGCCAAATTCCAAGGTTGGGGAGGTCATAGGCCCTGGCAGGGAGCCTACTACTGTTGCTTTGCTAAATGGACATGGTATCAAACTGCCTTCTAAATATTTATGTTTATACCCACAGATCAGTACTGCTCTCAGCCTTAGTCAGAGAAGGTTCTCTTCACAGTGTGCACTAGCTGATGCAACATTCATAACTGCTGCGAATAAGTGAATGCTCCAAGGCTCAAAGAACATCATAGAGGAGGAGTAGGAAAAATATTAAGAGCCAGAGGACGGAGAGGAGTGCTGTAAAACACTGTCTTCAGAACATGACATGGTTGTTGCATTCATGAACTCATTTCCACTGTGGTTACTTGCACCAGATAGGGCCCATCAACAACATTCCATCACTGAAGGAGAGATTCAGAAGGCCCCACACCTCCCTGAGTAACTATTGGAGTTAATGGTTGTCGAGGAAGGGGAGAGAATTTTTTCAGTGGTATGGCCACTAATAAGCTGCCCATGCTTCAACAAGTAATCTCTTAACTGTGCTCATGCAAACTGACCTACTTAAAAAAGCACAGACATTAAAAAGACATAAAAATAGGAAGGGGAACTTGTTGGGAAAGAGAAAGGGTTCAGCAAGATTGGGGGGGGGGGGGGCAACGAGGGAGGGAGAAAATGACCAAAATACTTTTTAAGCATGTAGGAAATTGTCAAAGAAAAATAACTTTTAAAATGCTTTTCCCCAAAAAGTGGTAGAAATCACCATTGTCCTCATATTGCAAGTAAAGACATTAAAGCCTAGGATAATCGTTAACTTGGGGTTACTCAGGTCATAAATTGCATTGAAAATGCTTTTCAAGGTCTCAATATGCTCATTTCAATCTCCCTTTTGCCTCAACACAAAAATCAGAATTATTTTTATGAAAACCACTCTGTACACTGTATGGTACATAGTGAATAAAAGTCTTAAGTGGGGTACCAAGCTTTGTCTACAAAATGATTTACAACTTAGACTCTGTGTGTCTATGTATGTATATAGTGTAATCCTTAGAAATTTTTTATACTCTAAATATGGACAGTATGTGCTGCGATATATATGTATCAAGTAATTGTATTAGGAAAATAACACAGAATTCTCCTAAAATATTTCCAATGATTGAAGATTTTTCTTCCAAGAATTGAAATCACAATACATCATGTATAAACGTCATCTATCATTAATCATTTTATATTAGATATGCATACATTGTAAATGTTACATCACTTATATCTTTAGTTTTAATAGGAATCAATCATCTTTGTGTTTCTATTTCCTTCTTTATTATAGATTACTCATATGTTCTAGATCTATAAACACTGATGTTTGATTTTTAGTTCAAGGTTATATGTATAGGACTAACAATGCCATTCATACTGTAGCAAATTCATTTCACAAAGATATCAACTTGGTCACTTTTAATAAAGATATCATCTTGGTCACTTTTAATAAAGCAGAAAAAAAAAGTCTACCTAACCAGAAAACAGAACATTTTTGTTGGAAGAGACTTTGCACCACTAAATATATATTAAAAGAACCCTTCAACATTATCTGCCCAAACAGGTTAATTTCTTTTTTTTAAATGGATTTTTTTTAATGTAATGGCTGATTTTTAAAAAATTATTTACTTAATAGCCACATACTTAGAAGAAGCATTTCATTACAGCAGTATTGACATATTCAATAACAATTTTCTGATGCATCTCTTTCAAAATTGGCTGTAAATTTTTAAGTTTACAGTTGAATTATTACAGTTATACAATATTGTACTCAGTATAAACCCTATAAGACATAAAATTAAATAAGGTTTTAACCTTTAAAAAGGATCTCCATTTCATTATTAAAATACACTGCTTCATACACAAAAATCATTTTTGAATGCAACCAACACTTAGGTGTTTGCACATATGTCTCTAATCTCTGTATATCTGATTATTACTACTCATAGTCGGTTACTTTCTGAGCTCCTTGGCATCTGAGAATGGATATAAAGTCATCAGGTAGATTTCAATGGTAATGTTTTTTCACATCTACTAATTATTAAGGAGCAAATTTTTATGCTTTGAAGAATTATTTTTTAATCATTTTTTTTAATAACTACATGATTAGAAGAAGCACTTAATTACAGCTTTAATTTATTCAGTAACACACTCCAGAGGAAGAGTACATCTCTTTCACAAGTGGGTACCAGTTTCTAGGTTCACAGTTGAATTAACACAGTTATACAATATTGAACATAGTATAAACCCTGTAAGACATAAAATTGAATGAGATTTTACCCTTTAAAGAAGATCTCCATTTCATTTTAAAATACACTGTTAGCCCGGCCTGTTTCCTACATTTTGAATGCGACCAACACTTAGATATTTATATCTCTAATCTGTATGTATCTGATTATTACTAGTCAAACTGGTAAAAGAAAGGAGCCAGGGGCTCCTCCCAAGCCTATGTGACCCCTGAGAACAGATCCTTAAAAGACCTAAAGAGTAAAAATAAATTGGTTTATCTGGGCCAACTTATGGCCTTAAACACCCAAAAGGAAAGTATAACCAAAGATTAAAGGGATTAGTATAATTCTTTAAGAGTCCATGTGTATAGCTAAAGGCTACATAACAAGAAACTATGCCAGACAGGAGATGCCTT
>NW_008345054.1:2025406-2033710 GCF_000622305.1 Nannospalax galili
AACAGAGACGTCTAGATAGGCTGACTAGATTCACCAGAGGGGCAAGTAGTGGGGAATGGTTGGGGGTGCCAACAACACAGCAGACAGAAGCAGGGATATCAGGGTATAAGGTCTCTCGTGGGGGGAGGGAGGCTATGGGAGGGTGCCATCTGGGAAATGGGTCGAATGAGACGGTTTGGGATGTTCTGTATGATATACACACTCTCTCTCTCTCACACACACACACACACACACACACAAATCAACAATTTTTTAAAAATATATTATATTTGAGGAGGAAGCATGGAAATTTACATTATGCCAATTAGTAGAGGTGATTAACAATAGCATTGAAATCTACCTGATGACTTTATAGACATACACAGGTGCCAAGGATCCAAGCGCAACTGATTAAAACGGCTATCTTAAAACACTGAACCATCCACACTGCAGGGGGATTCTATGCATTAAAAAATAGGTTTAATCTCAAAAAACTATATACAAAACCAGGGAAAATGCTTTAATCCAAATACAGCTGTGCTCAAAATTCAACTATGATATCTATAAATAATGCAATCTTAGTGAGTTAAACTCAGTCTTAGTTTGGCAATCTTGAAGAGTAGAAAAATAATAATCATGCAAGGTTACTGTATAGGTAAGAAATAATGCGTATAATAAAGGCATCATATAGCACAGAATGCACAAAACCTAAAAAATGATAGCCATCATCACTGGTAAGATCTTTTCCTTACTGCAATTATACAAAAATGTAGAAAATACTTCAATTTGTACATCTCTGACATTTAAAAGCAACCTCCCCCATTATTTACAAGAGAATAAAGTGACCTAATAAATAAGAGGAAAGAAGCTCCAGTTAGTTACTGAGTTGTTTCCTTATTATCTGGATCCCTTCATAATTGTGAACTGCTGCGAATGGAGTCTGAAACATCCCCCAATAGCTAGCACTGTTTTAGGAGGCTATAGACCCTGGAGGAGGCTGACAGAAGTATTATTTTCAAACTCACTTACTGCAATAACAGAAAGCTAAAGTGAAGATTGAGGGAGAGTATAATACATATAAAGTAAGATTCTAAGACAATTCCATGATATTTCCAGTCTTCTCAATAAGTAAAATCAAGTCTACCTTCACAACTATTTCAATAGGTTCTCACATAACTCAACCGAAGCAGTGTGCTGTTTTGAAGTATTTTATTTTATCTTTCAGTACAATAAAGGAAAGATTAAAATCATACCTTCTAGTATTTAACTTTGTGTCTAATCTATATCATTAATTATTAATGTAGAAACTGCTTTCAAATATATCTCAGGCTATATTTTTATTAGATCACTAACCAAATCATCAACTCACATAAACAGTGGAAGAAAATACTATCATGGTTAATGTAACTTGGACCCCCTCAATACGATTTAACCTCTGTTCTGTCAATAACTAAAAAGAAAAACTAGAAAATACTATAAAGGGTGTGATTACATTATTATAAGAAAAAAGTTTTGGAGTTTTTTGTTTCTGAAACGAGATCATGCTATACAGCTGGTCTTCAATTCCTCCTGCCTTCATCTCCCAAGTGTCGGGATTACACACATGTATCAATATAACCAGTCAAGTCAATTAATATGCAAGTATGGTACTGAAAATTAGAGACTAATTATATCACAACCGAGTGAACCAACTGTTTTGACAAGATAATGAGCATTGGATATTCTTTAATGTAAGCATGAATAAATAAGGTAGCATTTTCTTTTCAAAAAAAATTTTTATGTGTATGAGTGTTGTGCTTGCATGTATGTAAGTGCACCCATGTCGTGCAGTGCCCTCAGGGGAGAGGGCACTGGAGCCCCTGGAACTGGAGCTACAGCTGTCAGCTGCCATGAGGGTACTGAGATTTGAACCCAGATCTTCTGCAAGAGTAGCCAGTGCTCTTAACCGCTGAGTCATCTCTCCAGCTCTGTGTTTTTTAAGCTAAAATTTTTACTATATAGTGAGATACTGAGAGAGTTCCATGAGCTTTAGGAATTTGAGGCCTTAAAAACTGTGTTTAGGGAAAAAAATGAACTTTATGTATATTACTCTTCATGCTACCACATAGAAAACTGCCAAGTGTAAATTCAATTCACACTCATCAGGGAGAAAGTGAATGAGTTCAACAAACTGTGTCAATGGGGGTGGGGGGGTGGGGGGGAGCAGTTTCAGTGACAGGGCAGGATGACAGACTGCGGCAAAGCCAGCGTGCATGAGGTTTATGAATTCAAGGTCAGGGTTCTATATAAAAGAAAGTTTCTCCCATCAGTGTAGTTGAAGACCAGGAATGCAAACGTTTTCAATCTGGTCTTTCACCTTCTGGTATCCTTCCCTGGACAGCTCATTCTACCTAAGTTTTAGACTGGAGTACTTTACAGCCTACTACTTGGATTATTCCAACAATGATGGGTCACTTATACTATTAGAGGCATTAAACTACTTACAAAATTATAGGCAGTTTTCTTAAATCATGACCTTCTTACCCTAAAGTAATAGACTAAAATAAACAATTTTGTAAGTTTTTTATTGAATTTTTGTGTATTTCATACAGAACATCTTAATCATCTTTATACGCCTTTCCCCATTGGCAGCCTCGCATAGCCCCTCACTCCACTGGAATTCATTCATTCTGTCATTGTGTTAAGGCCTATCATGTCAAGCTAGTTTCCCCAGACATCCTTCAGTGCAAGTTCACCCACTGGGGTCTAGGCAACCTACCTAGAGTACCTCCTTTAAGAAGATCAACTCTTCTTTAAAAAGCAGTAATCAGCTGCTAATAATTCTTCAATTAAGATTGGGGCTTGTTACCTACTTCCAGAGTTCTGTGCTGGGGTTTTCTCTGAGGTTCCACAGGTCTTGTACATGCTGGCACCATTGCTGTAGATTAATATGAGCAAGGTCCCAGGAGCTTGTAGGACTCTTATTTCCATATGGTCGTGCACCTCCTCCCTGGCTCTTACATTCTTTCCACCTCCTCTTCTGAAATGGTCCCTGAGCTCCAGGTGGGTGAAGTTTAATATAAGAGGCCTAGGACCCACACTCTGCAGACACTGTCCACACTTTGGCCATTTGTGATCTTTTGTGTTCCTGGGCCTCTGTTCCATGAGGGAGCTTCCTTGATGAGAACTGAAAGATGCAATAGTGTCCTCTTTATCCCTTGTTCTATGTTCCATTATTCATAAATATAGAGATTGCATTGTAGATGTGCCACTCAGGCTTGGGCAACTCACAATGTCTGTATTTGACCAATTGTGGAACTCTGTAATGATCTCTGTTGAAAAAAAATTTTTTTTTAATTTCTTTGTAAGTGGTGACTGGGATACTTGTCTGTAAATATAAGGATCCATATTTTTCATAGTAAGAAATTACATTTATCTACAGATGTGACAGCCTTGGGGTTTTCTCTACGATCTAAGGCCTCTCCACTCATGTGTATTTGGTTATGTTTAGAGTACCACACATGAGTTTTCTCACAATGAGTAGGCTTTAAGTTCGACTAGGTAGCCTTTGATTAGCCCCAAGATAAAAGTGCCACTACTACACCAATGTCCTTTGCTGTGCCAGTTATAGATGTGGTTATTAGGCCTTGAAACTGAGATTGGATCATTGATTAATGTTCTTCCTCAGCAGCTTGCATACTGCTCTCCGAAGTTATGAGCTAGCCTTCAGGGGAGGTGGCTTACAGGTCAGTTCCAGCTAACTCTTGTGTCCCAAGTATGTACTGTCTTCAGCAATAGGGTCTTATTTTCAAGTTCTGGGAGGCAATCAAGGGCTATGAAAATAGCCTGTGTAATTCTGGGAGTCTCTTGGACTACACTAACCAACAACTCAAAGGAAGGTTTCTCTTGTTTGGCACTGTTTCTTGTTATATGTAGTATTCAGCTATACGCATGGACTCATGTAGCAATATTGTAGTGTGATTTTTCAGTAGGTTTTTGGGCTAATATGATCCCTCTGGTGTGTTACTTATATTATTTATCTCTCTCCTCTCTCTCCCTGTCTAACCCTTGCACCATGACTTCCACATGTAAAGTGTCCCCTTTTCCCCCATTTCTCCCTTGATAATACCAGTCTCCTATAGTCACAACTCTCAAGCTGCTGCTTTCCCTTTCCAAAGTTCCTTGTATAACTTCCCTCCCCCCTCCCATTTAAATACCCCCATTTTATCCATTTCTTCCTTAGTAACATCTGTCTCCTACTGTTCTCTCTCAGCTTCCTTCTTTCCCCTTACCTCCCTAGATCCTTTTCATTATCCTGGTTCCTTCAGTTACATCAGAATATATACTCACATATAAGAATTTGGTGCTAGGATCCACATATGAGGGAGAACATAGGTTGTCTGGGTTTTTTTTTTTTGTGTGTGTGTGTGTGTTACTTCACTTAGTATAACCGTTTCTAGTTCCATTCATTTACCTACTAATTTCATGATTTCATCTTTCTTTACCGCTGAGTAGAACTTCATTGTGTAAATGTATCACATTTTTATTCACTTGTCAGTTGAGGGGCACTGAGGTTGCTTCCATTCCTTAGCTATTGTGAAAAGACCAGCAACAAGCATGGATGTACAGATATCTCTGCAATAGGATGAGTCCCTTGGGTATATGCCAAGCAGTGGTATAACAGGATCAAATGGTAGCTTCATTTTTAGATTTTTAAGAGTTCTCCACACTGTTTTCGAGAGGGGATGAACAAGTTTGCAATCCCATCAGCAGTGAATGAGTGTTCCCCTTTCTCTACACCCTCTCCAGCATTTGGTGTCATCTGTTCTCTTGATCTTAGCCAGTCTGACTGGGGTAAGATGCTTTCTTGACTCTTTGCTTTCTGAGTTATTTATATATTCTGGATGTTAAACCTCAGTCAGATGTGTCACTGATGAAGATTTTCTTCTACTCTGTGGGTTTTTCTCTTCACTTCCTTGGTTGTTTCTTTTGATGTACAGAAGTTTTTTAGCTTAATGAGGCCCCACTTGTTTATTCTTGACCTTAATCCCTGAGCAACTGATGTCTGATTTAGAAAGTCCTTTCCTATACCTATATCTTATAGGTTATTGCCAATGTTTTCTTCTAACAATTTCAGAGTTTCCAATTTCACATTGAGTCTTTGATCCCTTTAGAGTTGACTTTTGTGCAAAGTAAAAGATAAAGGTTTACTTTCATTCTTCTACAGGTGGCGATCCAGTTTTGCCAACACCATTTGCTGAAGATGCTCTTTCCTCCAATGAGTGTTCTTGGCCCCTTTGTCAAATATCAGGGGGCTGAAGTTGCATGTACTCATGTCTTCAATTATGTTCCATTTATCTACGGGTCTATTTTTATGACAGCACCATGCTGTTTTTATGACTATTACTCTGTAATACAGACTGAAATCTGGTATAGTAATCCCCAGATTGGCTCTTTGTGTTCTTTATGATTTTTTTTCTAATTCTATGAAGAATGTTGTGCAGATTTTGATTGGCATTGCATTGAATCTATAAATGGATTTTGGTAGGATGATCATTTTCACAATATTCACTCTTCCAATCCATGAGCATGGGAGGTCCTTCCATCTTCTAGAGTCTTCCTCCATCTACTTCTTTAAAGATTTAAAATTTTCATTGTAGAGGTCTTTAATGTCTTTTTTTTTTTTTTTTTGAGGCTACTGTGAATGGGATCGTTTTCCTGTACTCTTTCTTCAATTGCTTATTATTGGTATATAGAAAGGCTACTGATTTTTGTAGATAAATTTTATAACCCCCTACTTTACTGAAAGTTTTAATCATTTCTAGGAGTTTCCTGGTGGAATTTCTGCATCTCTTAGGTATAATATCATATCATCTGCAAAAAGGGATAATTTGACTTCTTTCCAATTAGCACTCCTTTAATTTCCTTCTCTTTCTCTTACTGCTCTAGGAAGAACTTCAAGAACTATATTAAAATGGAGTGGAGATAGTGGACAGCTTTGTCTAGCTCCTGAATTTAATGGAAATGCTTCCAGCTTTTCTCCATTTAGGATGTTGGCTGTGGGTTTGTTGTATATAGCTTTAATTATGTTGAAGTGTGTTCCCTCCAGTCCAATTCCTTCTAAGACTTTTAACATAAATGCATGTTGAATTTTGTCAAAGGCCTTCTCTGCATCTATTGAGATGACCACGTGGTTTTTGTCTTTGAGCCCATTTATATGATATATGATGTTTATTGACTTATGTGTATTGAACCGTCCCTGCATCTCTGGAATAAAGCCTACTTGATCATGGTGATCTTTTTGATGTGCATCTGTATGTGGTTTGCAAGTATTTTGTTCAGGATCTTTGCAACTATGTTCATTAAGGATATGGGTCTAAAGTTTTCTTTTTTGGTTGTGTCTTTACCTGGTTTTGGTATTAAGGTGATACTGTCTTCACAGAAGGAGTTTGGAAGTTCTCCCTCTGTTTCTATCTTTTTGAATAATGTAAGTATTGTTGGATATAAATCTTAAAATGTCTGGTAGATTTTTGCTGTAAGTTCATTTGGGCCTGGGCTTTTTTAAGTTGGGAGATTTTGTATTACTGTTTCAATTTCCTTAAACATTATGGGTCTGTTTCATTCGTTCTATTGTTGAGGCTTTCTCCTGTCATTTCAAATTAGCTTATTGAGTTTTTCACTACCTTCTTGATTTCAGTCTGAGTTTTCTTCAACATTTCTCCTGTGTGAATTCAGTCAGAAGCTTATCACTGTCTTCTTTTAGTTTTTTAGTTTTTTGATTGGTCTGTGTATTCTTTAAATTCACTGAATTCTTTTATCATGTTTATGATTGTTCTTTTAAATTCTATGTCCTAGGTTATCTCTAGGGATTCTGAGTTTAGAACTCTTCTATAGGATTGGTGTTGTTTGGTGGGGGACATTATTTGGGTTTTTCATGTTATTATTATTTCATTGTGATTTTGGCATGTGGTTTTTTTGTTGTTGTTTATGATTCTGAGTTGAAGTCTGATTCTGTTTGTATTACTGATGTTCCTTGGTTATTTCCTTATTAGGTATCAAAATCTGGTTGGTCTAAGCTTCAGGTTCTCTCTTTTGATTTTATTTTGTAGGGAGCAGATGGCTCTAGTCTGGCTACTCAGGGGCTCCTGCAAAGGCCCAAGTCAGTCACCAATACGCTCAGGCTTCCTCCTAAGGTCTGGGCCCAAACTAGCCAGCAGGCACAGCACAATTTGGGAACATCACAAGGCAGAGGCTGGATTCAGGCACTCTCAGGCAGTCCGTAAAGGGTTGGGCTCATGCAAAGGGACAAAGAAGCCTAGCCCTGCAGATGTAGGAGGGGCTGCAGGCGATCCCAGTATTGGGGAACGGGCAAGGCTGATCTGGAAGGTGCACCACCACCAGAGACTGGACTCAGGCACTCTCAGGCAGTCTGCAAAAGTCTGGACCTATACTAAAGAGAAGAGAACTAAAATGCATACTTCTAAACACTAACTTGAAGTATATTTGTTCCAATTTAAAATATGTATACAGTGCCTCCTGGTACGTATGCTTCTTCAATTTTATTCAAGGGAGCGGAGGGAAGGAATATTAAGTTCTTATCTCCTCATTTATTACTGGAAATATTTCTCCCATTTTCCTCTGTTATAGAAGAAATTCATTCTGGTAAATTTTGCCATTTACAAAAGTTATTTTAAAAGAAATTTTTCTGAAGAATAAAATAAAGAAAGCAAAAAAGAAGTAAAAACAGACTTTCAAAAATTAGGTTTATATTTTAATTTTAATGATATAAAATTAGGGAGTGAATGTCCACCTATTTCTTCTGAGTTTGCTAGAACCAGACACCAACTGCACTATCTGAGGTCCTTTCTGTTTGATAATTTCAAAAGGAAGAATGACTACAAAGTACCTTTTCTGATATCTCAAACAGAAACTGAAAATAGCATGGTTATTTTTAAGTATCAGTTCAGAATCTTCCAATTGTACCATTATTCTCTTGTGGTGAGATAATTATGTTCAGAAATGGAACTAGCATTACTTGCTGGTATGTGACTGATTATACCACTAGTTCACTATTACAGATATATTCAAGTTACAATATGTTCAGCTGAAAACACTACCACACTTAAATAATCATGGTTTGATTCTAGAATTTTTTTAGATTTTTAATGAGTAACTACCACATTAGTTATATCAGCTTAGGCAATTTAGTTAAGATCTCTTAAGTTTGATTTCTCAATAGGATAACTGTATCTAGTAATACTGCTATTGAAGTGATTAAATGAAACAGTATATAATGATATACCTAGCCAGGTCAGTATCTGCTGTAGACAGGATGAGCTGAAAAAA
>NW_008345054.1:2033790-2039465 GCF_000622305.1 Nannospalax galili
TTAAAAGAATAATCAAATTTCTCACTTTTTTAACTTAACATTTTGTTTTTACATGTTTATCCTAGTCTGTTGTCATCCTTCATAGTAATTACTACACTCCTTAATGTATAATAGGTACCAAATGCTATTCAATCTAAATATTTTAGCTTTTATTATAGAAATTTTCAAGGTATCAAAAAAGTATAAAATGACAAACTCTCCAGATGTGGTAGAGCACTCCTTTAATCCCAGCACTTGGAAGGTGGAGGCAGGTGAATCTCTGTGAGTTCGAGGCCAGCCTGGTCTACATAGCAAGTTCCAGGTCAGCCAGGACTACATAGTGAGACCGTGTCTTTAAAAGAAAACAAAACAAAAACAAACCAATAGCAATCTATTGGCCAGTTTTAAAGTAACTATGGTCCAGCAAGCAAGATAGCTCAGCGGGTAAAGGCATTTGCTATGCAATGCAAGCCTAGCAACCTGAGTTCAAAACCCTCAACCCCCATAAAGGTGGAGGGAGAGAATCAACTCCACAAAGTTGTCTTCTAACTGCCACATACACATTATCATGCATGCATACACACACAAAAATAAATAAATAAATAAATAAATAAATAAATAAATAAATAAATAAATAAATAAATAAAAATAAATAAATCTAAAAATAAAAATAAGGGTCAGCAAGATGGCTCAGCAGGTGAAGGTATTTGCCACCATCCCTGACAACCTGGTTTAATCCCCAGGACTCATATGGTGGAAAAAAAGAACTGAGTCCCAAAGGTTCTTCTGTGACCGCCATATGCCACTGCCCCACCCCAAGCCCACAAAAATACAATAAGTAAATGCAAAATAAATTTCAAAAATAAATAATTAACTGACAAATCTCATCTCCACTCTCCATTTTTCCTACCTCACTGGGTTATATGTAAACAAATCCTAGATATCAATATTTAATCCTGAAATAATTTCAACACATCTTTAAAAACTAAAATCTGTATGTGCATGTAAGTGTATGTACATGTGTGTGCACAGTTATGTGGAGGACTAACCTTGGATATTCTTCAGCCGCCATTCACCTTGCTTTCTTGTTTTTTAATATTTTATTATTTTTATTTTATGTGTATGCCTGCATTGCCTGCATGTAGGCAAGTGCACCCATGTGGTACAATGCCCGTGGAGACCAGAAGAGGCCGTCTGATCCCCTGGGACTGGAGTTAAAAAATAGTTGTTAGCTGTCATGTTGGTGCTGGGATTCAAACTCAGGTCTTCTGCAAGAACAGCCAGTGCTCTTAACCACTGAGCCATCTCTCCAGCCCCTCACCTTGCTTTCTGAGACAGGGTTCTCTCATTGGCCGGGAGCTTATGAAATAAGCTAGGCTGGAGGACCTGTGAACCCTGGGATCTGCCTGCTGCTCATAAAACCATGCCTACCTTTTGTTTTGTTTTGTTTTGGTTGGGGGGGGGGGGTAAGTGGGTACTAGTAATTGAATTCAGATCCTAATGCTTGCTGTGACTGAGCTATCTCCCTAGACTCAGTAAACAGTTTTCCAACTTGCATTAACTTCTTTCTTTTTTTTAATCAGCTCATTCGTTTACATCAAAAAGCCCACCCATATATTAGTAGGTCTCTTAAGTATCTTTTAACTGAAACATTTCCCCTCCTCCTCCATTTCTCCACTTCTCCATTTACTTTAGGTTACCCTTTTGGGGGGCACAGAGGGTGCTGAGACTTGAATACAAGAGCCTTATATGTAGAAGGCAACAGTTCTCTACTGAGATATATCACTGACCATTAATTCTTAAAAGTTACAGAGAATGTTTTCTGCTTTATCTACCAGTCTTCTAAAATAAATATTACTCAAATGAATAATGAGAGAGAGAGAGAGAGAGAGAGAGAGAGAGAGAGAGAGAGAGAATAGTGAGTGACCAAAGGGCCATAGACGATCTATTCTTGCAACATTTAACCAGGTATAAATAGACAGCACTTCAAGGCCAGCCTATTAAAAAGCTTCAAATGCTGTGTGGTTTCTAATCTTTCATCTCTACTGTCACCTGCAATATTTCTGTCCCCCCACACAACCTACTAAGGACAAGGACAATACTTATACATATCTGAACAATCCCCATCCACTATGCTTGTCTGATTAGTTCCCACTATTTTAGAACACAGAATCTCTGCAAACCGTAGAATATCCTTAGAGAATAGAAATGCTTATAATTTTAATCATATAATCATCCAATTTAGATTAGAAAGAGGAACAGTTAATATCCTAGAATGGACTCACCTGTTACACAAAAACAGCTGAAGTGAACGAACAACCCATTCTAGTATGATAAACTTCAGTTAGATTAAATGACTACTAACAGACTGCATTATCTGAGAAAACATGGATTCACTGAGTAAGGAATGCAGAGCAATAAAACATAAACAGTCAGGAGCCTAGAAGTCCCAATATTTTAGGCCCATTCAACACAGTTTTGCCAAGGAAAACTAGATCTTTTCCTGAACCCCCTCTCCAACAAGAAAACTGATACTATAATATATGGCTATGTCAGGAGTTCTAAATCCAGGAAAAGTTAACACAGTAGCAGACTCTGCAAATATGCAGAAACTTACAAGGATTTCTCCAAAGAACAAAAAGCCAGCTCACCCTGTGCTCCCTACATTCACAACCAGCCCTGATAACGATCTATTCTGTGGTTTCCAAACTTAGGTTCAAAATACTAGTATCACTTTTTAAATATCAGCTTAAATTCATGCACCATCTATTTTCAAAGCAATCACATTTCCAACCAAATGACAAGTGGCAAGATGAAATGAAGCCAAGGGAAGGGGGGACTTTTGCATAAACACATAAATTTCAGGGAACTAAACTTTCAAAAGAACAAAAGTATTCCAATTATTCAATAACTACTCAGCCTAATGTTAAAGAGATTAATAATAAAACAGGTTTAAACTTTACAAGAAATGAATATGCTACAGCAAAGTATAGCCATAGCACTGTTATCTATGTTGAACAATTTATAATTGTTTCCTGAAAACCCCATTGTATTGGAACAGAAATCCTTTACCTTTTTTTCCTTCCTCTAAATAGCTCAAGGATAGGCACATTCTCCTTTGTAACTTTAATTCAAAAGCTACTTAGAGGCATATTTTGATTCATACACATAAAATGAAAATAAAATATTTTTAAAAAGTTAACTTTTTAAAAATATTTTATTTATTATTTTTATTTTGTGTATGACTGTATTGCCTGCATGTATGTGAATGCACCTGTGTCATACAATGCTGTGGAGGTCAGAAGGGGGCTTCGGATTCCCCTGGAACTGGAGTTAAGGACGGTTTGTAGCCACCAAATGGGTGCTGGAAATCGAACCCGGGTCCACTGCAAGAGCAGTCAGTGCTCTTAACTGCTGAGCCATTTCTCCAGTTCTCCCCCCACCAAAATAATCTTTAAAAGAAGAAAATAAAGAGAGAAAGGACAGGGGCTGGGGAGATAGCTCAATGGTCAAGAATGCTGGTTGCTCTTGTAGAGGATCTGGGTTCAGATCCAAGCACCCACATGGCAGCTAACAACTATCCATAACTCCAGTTCCAGGGAATTGGACACCCCCTTCTGGATCCCACTGGCAGTGCAGATATATGGTGCATTTACATACATGCAGGCAAAACATTCATACACATCAAGTAAAAAAATAAAAAATAACACATGCCTAATGGAGTGTCTTATGCAGATGTCTATAACAGTAAAGAAAAATTTGGCCAGTAACCTCTTCCTCCTGTAAAGAATAAAAGGTCAGAAAAACACCTGTGTTGAAAGACCCAAAGAACAATGATTAGCACACACTGTGATTTTATAGATTCAGATACTTTCACAAAGATTTTGGTCATCTAAAAAAACTAAACTCTACAAGTCCATGTTTCTCTTTTCTGTCTTCAAATGTATGGGGTCAACCTGTATACACTTCATTTTAATTCCTATACCCACAAAGTTCTAGTGGCCCAATGAAGGAAATTACACTGCCCCTGAACTACATCTTAGGAAACTGAGACTTGCCCAGGGTCATACAACTGACCAGGGGCATTCACCTTTTAGGTTACCTGGAAACTGTTAAAATGTCTCTTCCACTAAGAAAATTTCAAATTATTTCCCAGAACAAAGCATTCTCCTTTGCACTTTCCACAATGCTTTCAAAAATACTGTTCTAAATATTCTCAACAACATTTTCAGATAAACAGAACATGCAGGAAAAAGTTAAATTATCCAAAAACACACAGGTAAAGAGAATCTGACTTCAGAAATGATTCACTTACCACTGAACCATTTCCCATCATTTACTCGCCAAGCATGATCTCTTGTGCTGTATCACCTTTCTATAACATGAATTAGTCCATGTGAGGTTGGAAAATAGGGAAATGGTGTCAATGAAACTCAAATGATATCTAACAACTTTTCCTAAACATTAATATATGCCCAGTCAGAATTCACTACCATAACCTGAACACAAGACACTGCAGGGGATTTGCACTGCACACACAGACATTTGTGCCTCTTTGTTGCTTCTGAATGATCCTTCCTCATTTCTGTACACTTCGTCCCTGTCAGTAACCCAGCCACTGGAATGCCTCCTTATGTCCTTTTCTATCAAACAACTATCAACTTTATTTAAAGGTAAAATCCTGTATTTACTGTGAGCTTTCTCTAGATATTAGTACAGTGACATGCTTCATAACTATGGTTTCATTTTTATTAAGATTCTCTTTGCTTTTATTAGTAGTCTAGATACAAAGTTATCTACATTTGAGTAATTTGAGTAACTGTTTCCCCCTTTTTTAACTTTTAGTGACTAATTCATAAAAACCACAAGATGTTTCAGAAACATACACATATATCACCTTATGGCAAAACAATTGCATAAAAATAGTATTTCTAAACTACTATCAATATTTACTCTGTATCATTCAGATGTTTCATGCCTTTCTAGAGAATAAAGCTGCTACCCACAAAGTACTGGGCATGGTCAACTGCAATACACGTCTTTAATTCTAGCACACCAGAGGTGAAGGCAAGAGGATCCAGACTGTATTCTAGGGCAACCTGATATATGTGGCCAGACCCTGTCTAATAAAAGCAAGGGCTGGGGACATAGCCCACTAATAGGACACTTACCTAGTAAATACAAGGGCCCAGAGTTCATCCCTAGCACCGCAAGGCAGCAGGAAAAGGAAGAAAGCTGGACATGGTAGTACTCAAGAAGCTGAGGTAGAAGTATTACAAGTTTGGGCTAGCCTGAGCAACATAGTGAGAGCCTATATCAGAACACCAAATTACTAACAGAAGTAATAATACTGAGTATCTAAGATGATAGAAGCTATTCATTCCTTATTCATCTTAGTACCTTCTACACAATGAAAAGTCAGGAATTCCTTAGAACACATATGAGAACTGCACAAGCATGTTCACCTTTGGTTCCTAAACATGACTGGGCATCAGAATCATTTAATCCTCCCTGAAGATCTATAGGCAGTTAATGGTTACTGAAGGAGGGAAAGATATTTTCTCCAGTGGTGTAGCCACTGAAAGGTTACATGTACTCCTGAACATAACCCCCCACCCACCCATGCTCATGTAAGGAACCCTACCAGGTCACACAAAATAAAACAAAGAAAAAGAAAACAACAAAAAAGAAAAGCA
>NW_008345054.1:2039505-2043054 GCF_000622305.1 Nannospalax galili
GACTAGCTGGGAAGAAGATCAGTGGGAGGGAAATGGGGAACAAGATAGGATAAAGAGTACAGTAAATTTGATCAAAATATGTTACATACACTTATTAGAATGTCATAATGAAACCCATTATTATATGCAACTAATATATGCTAACCAAAAAACTTTTTAAAAGCTCAACCAAAAGGTCAGCTAAGTCCCCAGAGACTAGATCCTGGAACCTACATTTGAAGAAGTTCCTCAGTTTATACTTAATTACCATGTAATTACTAACAAGGGCGGAAACCACAAACCTAGTTCTAAAAAAAAGGTAAGCTTCTAACTGGTCAAAGTGCCAAGATAAGGGGACTGAGTGTTAGTCATAAATGGGACACCTATACTAACACATTCTGTCCCAAGGTTCAGGAACTGTCACCAAAGAGGAGGAGGAGAGAATGTAAGAGCAAAAGCATGGGGAGGAGTGCTGTGAAATGCTGTCCTCCAGACATGATGTAGCTAGGGCTCTCCGGAACTCAGGGCCTGTGGTTACCTGGACAAGATCTGTACAAGAGTAAACCAGCAAAAATTCTAGCATAACTGGGGTAATGGGGTAGATGATATCCATGTTCTACCCCCTACTGAGGAGTTACTGACAGTGGAAAATTGCTGGGGAAAGGAGAATCGTTCTTCTTGGACGATTTTTTTTTTTTTTTTTTTTTTTTTTTTTTTTTTTTTTTTTTTTTTTTTAAAAAGAGGACGATAAATCTTTCACTGTGATATATCAAAATGTAGACCAGGCTGGCCTTGAACTCACAGAGATCTGCCTGCTTCTGCCTCCCAAGTGCTGGGACTACAGGCGTGTGCCACCACGCCCAGCTTGGAGGATGTTTTTACATAGCAAGAAGTCCCCTGGAAGACCATTTTTTAATCATGTATGTCAGAATTAATCAATTAAAGTATAGAAGGCTGCTCATTATCCATATATACTGCTAAGAGACATGAGTGGAGAAAACAATATAAATATCAACTGCATCCTTCAACTAGTTGCCTAATAGAAAGAAGAAGAAAAAAACACCCTATCAATGTGAGAATAAGAGCAAAAATCTTGGTGTTTGTAACACGTGCATACACATGAAGCTCTCTTCTTGCCACAGAGCTCTGACAATCTGAAAGAATTTTCTTTGAACTTTTTCCATCTTGGAACTCTTCAGTCTTTGGGACAATTATTGTCATTTAAGCTGTATAAGCATCATTTATACTATTAGCACTCATATGGCTCAATTTACCTCAACATAATTTACATTTATTGCCACTAACATTTCCTATTTAAGTGCTATCATGAGTCTACCAGAGCTGGTAAATGATATCACTACTACAATCCTTAGCACAACTGGAACATTCTAGATGGCAATTAGAGCTTATTGTAATAAAATGTTGTATGGCTTTTCCTGGTTTAACATGTAATATATATAAATACTTGTGACCTAGAGAGCAACAAAGTTCTAATTGGGAAACAAAATCTGTTCAACTAATATATAAACAAACTTTACCTGAGCTATGAAATTAATGTTTATCTCAAATTAATTTTAACCTCAAGTTATATTTTGATCTGGTTTTCACCTAGTTATCCATGAAAATATATAAGGTCTCAATTTTTATTCCTCAAATGCCATCCAAAACTCATATTTCATAAAATTGCACTTCAAATAAAATACAGCATAATTATAGAATCTGTATGTTTTTGTGTGTTGGTCAAGTATTTTTAGTTCTTGGTCATTCTATTTGAAATGTAAATGTCAACTGAGATATGGGGTAATCAAGAAATGTCCCCCAGATGTTTACATGCTACTATGATCAATGAAATTCAGGTTTCACTAAAAATGGGGAAAAAAAATCATTGCTTCTTCAAACTAGAAACATAAGCGAGGAGATATTTTATCCCGCCCAAAGAATGTGCCATGCCACACTTAATCTCCCATTTGATGTAACTACCTGCCAAAAATGAAACACACAATAATGTAATGAAGTTACCTGCATTTGACAGCTGGTGTAGTTACAGTTTAAAGGAAAACTGCAGTTCCAAGATGAAACACAGCACCCTTAGAATGACTGCAGAACATATCAAAAACAGTGCACCCAAGCACAACTGCTTTAAATGAAATATGCAATACTGAAAAATAAATAGTAGACTAATATTCTGAAAGTGCTTTACTCACTTGAATTAAATTTTTTTGTTGTAGAAAACATTTTTAATGTGCAACATTTTTATGTTACATAAACCACTTAAAAACCAGATTTCAAATACAATGTTCTATGACACTCAAAATGAAAATCTTATATGAAAACAGTAAGTGGATGGTAAATTGAGTCAACAAATGAGAAGACAGGGAATAAGTGGTTCAGTTTTATGGGTAGAGGTGCGTGTCTTAAATTTTTTAAATAAAAAATTACAAAAAAATAAGAAGAGTAACATCTGTCTTGTTATACCATTGTACCTCAAGAAGCAATTCTTAAAAGAGAATTGCAATTATCCAATAATCCATAGCTCTAGTCTGTGGCTAGGCAGGTACTTTTAAGGGTAATCATTTATACTTGTAAGGGGAAAAGTGATGCCCGTTAACAACAGTTAATACTTCTTCAAGGTATTCTGCTATTTTAGATAAGGCCCTCCAGAAAAACTTTAAGAACAGAGAGCCAAAATCACTGAGTCATTCTGATTCTTTCTTCTGGGTAACCTAGAGATTAGTTCCTTAAACTGTGGGTCACAACCCTATATGGGGTCACAGAACTTTAGAGGGTGGGGTGGTGAAAAAGTTGATCTGATAAAATAGACTTTTATTTTTTAAACTGCTGTTTGAGTTCTTGACTTTAGCTTCATTAAACAAAGAAATCATTAAATGAATTTTGGCTTGAGATTAGGGCAGAAGTTCCAAAGATTTCTGAAATGTCCCTATACATATTTCTGTCATTTACACTACATACTTATGTAAAGTGGTGTCCTCAGCAATGAAGATTACAATGTCAAAATATCAATCAACTCTGAAAGGTATTAAGGGTGTCTCACATCCTGCAGTGTCAAATACTAAACCAAGATTTGATTAATAAATAAAAATTTCATTATTTAAGATAAATAAGCATGCTCATCTCATTGGTATGAAAATTTGCTTTTGGATTTAATAAATGGTAAGAATATATATATATAAAGTTATGGCTTCTTTGTTTATCTATTTTCCATACCCATGTCCCCATGGCCACATAAAATTTTCTCAGGTGAAAACAGGTCAGAAGTGGAGAAAAGTTATGAAGCCCTGTCTCAGAGTGACTGCTCATTTATAGCTTCTTCATAATGCTAAATTTTTTACCCAGGAGACATCCTCTTCCACTGTTTATCTGAACATTAGATGCACAATCCTGAACTGAACATGCTCAGGAATTTACCCACCTTTCCTGTGGCAACAAGTTTTTCCAGTATGATACACAGGATTTTTTAACTAAATAAATAAAGCCACTCCTTACTGCCTCTGCTGGGAGAGCACTCCTCTAGGAGTTATCCCAGCACTCTCCTTACTGGTACCAGCAAAA
>NW_008345054.1:2043197-2054037 GCF_000622305.1 Nannospalax galili
TTGCTTTTGGATTTAATAAATGGTAAGAATATATATATATATAAAGTTATGGCTTCTTTGTTTATCTATTTTCCATACCCATGTCCCCAGGGCCACATAAAATTTTCTCAGGTGAAAACAGGTCAGAAGTGGAGAAAAGTTATGAAGCCCTGTCTCAGAGTGACTGCTCATTTATAGCTTCTTCATAATGCTAAATTTTTTACCCAGGAGACATCCTCTTCCACTGTTTATCTGAACATTAGATGCACAATCCTGAACTGAACATGCTCAGGAATTTACCCACCTTTCCTGTGGCAACAAGTTTTTCCAGTATGATACACAGGATTTTTTAACTAAATAAATAAAGCCACTCCTTACTGCCTCTGCTGGGAGAGCACTCCTCTAGGAGTTATCCCAGCACTCTCCTTACTGGTACCAGCAAAAAACTTTTCAGTCTTTTATCTTAAGGTTGTGCTACATTGACTTTGCACTTAACAAAGGGCAAACTCATTGTGTTCACTTAATATAATCAGGAAGGGGAAAAAAGCAATCAGACAAATCCCAACTAACAGTGAATAAAACCTATCAAGACTGGTCAAAATTCTCAAAGTCATCAAGACTAAGTTTGCTAGACTAAGGAAAGTCTAAGAAACTATCACGACCACCAGGATCCTAAGGGGGGGCAGGATGACTAAAGTAATGGTACCTAGATGGGAACTTGAAACAGAAAAATAAAATTAGAAAGAAACAAAAAGGTTCAAATAAAGACTTTAGTTAACAGCATTGTATCAGTATTTGGTCATCAGATGTGATAATGTGCCGTACTGATTACTCTAAGATGTTCAGAAAGGGAGAAATCAGAAATGGGGGAAATGGGAATTCTCCTGAATATCTGCAACTATTAGAGAAATCTAAAACCATTCTAATCCAGTGATGAATACTGCTTTTTTTAAGTCCAGAATAAAAGGTATCTCCCCTTCTGTAAGCATTTTCTAGAACTACTTTCTTTTATAACTATGTGCACATACACTCTGCAATTTATATATCATGAACCATGTAAGAAGTGCTTCAGAGATGTCTTCTCATCCTCCTTAGAAAATTTTAATTTAAAAAAGAAAAAAGCTGGGCTTGGTAGTACACACCTTTAATCCCAGCACTTGGGAAGCAGCACAGAGCTCTCAGATCAAGGCCAGCCTGGTCTACATAGAAAGTTCCAGGCCACCTGCAACTACAGGAAGATGCTGTCTCAAAAAGACAGAAAGAAAAAAAAAAAAAAAAAAAAAAAGATGTTTCAATACTATTCTCCATTTCTAATGTCCGAAAAGTTTTGACTAATATATGACTAAAGTAATCCCAGTACTTGAGAGGGCAAGGCAGGATGATCACAAGTTCAAGAACAGCCTGATCTACATAGTGAGTTCTAAGCCAGTCTGATCTACATGAGATCCCATCTGTGAGTAGATAAGACTAGGAATGCAGATATTGCACAATCCTCAAGATCATTCTGTCTTTTTAAATAAATAATCCAGGGGACTCCCAGATAGATGGCTCAGTAGGTAAGAGTGCATTCTGGAAGACTTAAATTTTGTTCCCAGAACCCATGTCAGGCACTCATAACTGTCTGTAACTCCAGCTCTATGGAACCTGATGGCCTCCACAGGTACCTGCACGCACACACACAACCCATGTCAGGCACTCATAATTGTCTGTAACTCCAGCTCTATGGAACCTGATGGCCTCCACAGGTACCTGCACTCACTCACACACACACACACACACACACAAAATTCAAAATAAAAATAAATCTCTCTAAACATTTAAATGTTCGTGCTGGAGAGTTCAGTTCCCAGGTTGAGTTCCTTCCCACTTCAGTTCCCAGCACCCACATGGTGACTAACAGCCATCTGTATTTCTAGTTCCAGGGGATCTGATTCCCTCTTCTGGCCTCTGTGGGCACTGCATGCATGTGGTACACTTACATTCATGTAGGCAAAACATTCATACATACAAAATAAAAATAAATAAATAATTTAAATAAATACTCCAGCCAAAGGGGGGGGGGTATGTGTGCAAAACAAGTCAGCTTTAAAAGTCGCTAAAATAATTAGGAGCCTTGCTATTTACTCAGAATTCTTGAGCAGGAATTTTAACCTAAACCTCAATTTCTTTACTGCAAAATAAACTACTACTACCTAAAAAAGAACAGTGGAAGAATTAAAGCTGACAATATGTCCAACAGATTTGGCATTGTAGTTGTAACACAGTAAGAGCTTACTAAACTGTTCTTTTGTTACTGTGCAGACTCTTGTATAAAATAGCAAAACCAACTCTGACATCTATCATTATTTTTAAGTTTATTTAATAATAATACATGCTATATGTCTAGAACAAATCCAACCCCAATTCTTTCCCCATACCCCACAATCACTTTTCCCTTCCACCTTCATGTGCTCTTTTTTCTTTAAATACCCAGAGTCCACTTAGTGATGCCTGTATATGCCTGAGTGTGGGACCATCTACTGGAGCTGTGTAGCCTCTCAGGCTCCACATACCTGAAGCAGCCATCAATTGTCAATAGCTCCTCAACTAGGGGTCTTTTAAAATCTACTGACACTTAAGAACCAGAAGCTTTATGCAAACTTAAAATTTGAATGATATAGCCAGTGGGTTTAAATAGTATCTCCTATTATAAAGCTGGTACTGAGAATACAGGCTTATTGATGGGATCTCATAGTAAAGAATGAAGTGCAAGTTTCCTAATAGGGAAAACAGAGAATTAGTCAGACAGCAGCGGAAACCATGTTCTCAGGCAAGTTCTTGAGATACCTGACAACACTCTCTCGCTCTCTTCTGGCCTAGAAATATCATTCCTCCAGGAACTTTCAAAATTTTCTCACTTCTTATAATTTCAATAGCATTAACATATTATTTATGAAAATGAACACCAAGACTTAAACTTTGATAGATCATACTTAGCTCTACTTTCAGTCACGTAATAATTAATACTCAGCTTCCTGGAGCAAAAAAGGAAGATAGAGATAGTCCCTATCTACAAATAAAAATAACCTAAAACTCAAAGATTATTAATATTTATATTAATTACTCATATACATATAATGTTCATGCTCATCCTGCATAATTTAGTCTGCTAGGCTTCAACAGAGGGCTCTATCTAACAATTCTGTTTCCAGTCACATTTCTTTACCCTAAAGCTCATGGAAAAAACAACAGAAAGGTCATACCTACAGCATCTGCATAAACTGCTTAAGAAAACTAGACCAGGTAGTCCTGATCATGTAACACTGAATTTGTTTTTCCTGTATCTGGAACATTTTTCTAGAACTGGATTAATGTTCAAAACCAGAGTATCATTAAGTGAAATAATGTAGCTTAAAGTCCTTCTAGAATGTTTCCTCACCATTCGCTATGTCCAGGAGAGCACAGAATGAACAAACCAAAAAAAATCCCAGAGCACTGAGTTTTAAGGCAAAAGAAAGTAAGGGCCATGAACAGCACAGGCTCAGGAGGGTATTTTTATTTTAATATCTTATTTATTCTTTTTATTTTATATGTTTGAGTGCATTGCCTGTGTGTATGTAAGTGCGCCCATGTCATGCAATGGCCTCGTAGGTCAGAAGAGGGAATTGGATTCCCTGAAACTAGGGCTACAACAGTTGTTAGCCATCATGCGGGTCCTGGGAACCAAACCAGGTTTTCTGCAGGAACAGTCAGTGCTTTTAACTGCTGAGCCCTCTCTGTAGCCCTAGGTTAGGAGTTTTGAGAAATACGATTGATATGAACAAGACGGCACATGAATGAGCTTTGTGATGAAGGAGAAGGCATAAAAAATTATTTTAATCTAAAATAATTTTCACCTTTCACTTCTAGACAAAGAAAAAAAATAATCACTTTTAGCATGGGTTTACTACTAAAAACAGCAGGCTTTCTGAATAGGAAAGGCCAAATATTATTCCTAATATCCTTTAAGGTCTGAGAAATTAATCTCCTGAGCCAATAAAGCATTTAAAGTGGGTGTTAAGGGCAGAATGCTGAAGCGGGGGTGTCATTTTCAAAAGCAACAGGGAAGACAGGGTTGGTATATGTTAAAAGTAGCAATTAGGAAGATGTAAATTACTCTCTGGCCCAAAATAAACCTACTAGAGATACCAAATAAAAACAGAATTGTAAATTGTGAACTATAATTACACCCCACCCCAATCTTTCCTCCTCAACCACTTTGTTTTTAATAGAAATGGCAAACTGATACATCTATTTTCACCAACAGCTACACTTTTTAAAACAACCAATAAAGAAACTATTATAATAATCTAGATCAAAAGAGCTGTTCACTAGGAAAATAGGAGAAAACAGACTTAAATTTTACTTTGTCATGGTCGGGTTTTCTGAGCGGGAGCCTCCTCAGTGGTTAGAATCCAGTCGCTTAACACCATTGCTTGTGAACCATCTGCATCACAAACATCTTCAAGGTCCCTAAAAACTCAGGTTTCTTGGCTAAATTCTAGAACCAGAAGTTAAACCTCAGAAATCTGCACTGCTGAACAACTTCTGGCTGACTGCTTCCTTCACAATTTAAAATCTGATAACTGTTTTGTGGAGAATTTGTAAAGGATACATATTTGTTCCAAGTTATATTCATTTCCACAACTGTTTTACAGATAAAATTGTGCTAATGGTACAATAGTCCTCAAGGCTTGAAGACACAGTAAAATTATGTAAGGTGGTTTTGAACCAGATTCTCCAGGGGCAGGAAGAGGCATCAGCACACAATAAATTCTCTAGGTGGCTAATGTGATGCCATATCCCCAAATCCCTCACTTAGAAGACATTATACATTCCAATTAGTATGGAGAGAAGACAGAAAGAAATAAAAATAGGGGCTGGAGAAATGGCTCGACAGTTAAGAGCACTGGCTTCTCTTGCAGGGGACCTAGGTTCAATTCCCAGAGCCTACACACAAAATACACATAAAATAAATGAAATATATGAAAAAACTGGGGCTGGAGAGATGGTTGCTGCTCTTGTAGAGGACCCAGATTCAGTTCCCAGTGCCCACATGGCAGCTATCAACCTCCCATAACTCCATTTCCAAAGGATCCAACGCTCTCTTCTGATCTCTATGGGCATTGCACAACACAGGTACACTTACATACATGCAGGCAATACACTCATACACACAAAATAAAAATAATAAAATATTAAAAATAATAATTTTTAAAAGCAACTAAAGTAAAAGAAACAAAGTCAAGACACTGCATAATTTCAACATGATTAAAGAAAATTAAAAATTCACATTGCTCACAAAAAAATGTGTAAAACCATGAATTCTTATTCTAAGAAATGATTTTTTTTTCTGGCACAATCACTACTTTAACTTTTAATTAAATAAAGCATGACTTTCAATGTCAGTAATAAATCACAAACTTCCATTTCTTTATGAAGATAAGGCCCTGGTGATGCATACCTCTAATCCCTGCACCAAAGAGGCAGAGGCAGGGAGTTAGAGGCCACCCGGGGCTGCATAGGGAACCCATTTCAGAAAATGAATGAGAATCTCAATCAACAGGGTAAGCTGAAAATTCATGTTTGAATTTTGTTCCCTCCTAAAACCCTACTAAAACCAAAGGTTTTGAAATTGTTATTTCTGTGTATATGCATATGTGCATGTGCATGTGCATGGCTCCCCAGCATTCATCCTGTAGTGATGGCTCTGGGAAGTTGGAGAACAAGGAGCACCTCAGCCTAAAGTTGAGGCCAACAGTGAATGTGCAGGACCCGTGCTGCAAACCTAATTTTTCTGTTTCCTCTAGATGATTCACATTGTTGCTGAAGGCACTGGTTTCTCCTATTTCCTTTCATGACTCTACTGCATCAGTGCCTCTGTATGTCGGGCTCAGTATCCAAAGAACCCTGCTGATGGACACTGCAGAACCAATGCCTTTTTAGAATATTGAGAACTATAGCTACTTCTGGAGTTTACTGAGTGGCAGAAGGGAAAGGAGTGCCATTTGAAGCACGCACCTACCCCTAGCATTAACCAAGTATTTTAAGCAGTTGAAGTTTCTTTTGTGTGGACTTCAGCTACTCAATAGCATATTCTCCCTTGCTACTATCAAGAAGAAATACAACACAAGAAACAAGAATTATAGAATCCCCAAATGGCACATTATATAACATAGCATTTTACTTGGTCAAGTCCTACCCACGAGTACATGAAAGCTGACAGTGTAATCTTTTCGTCAGCACGCAGGTTCAGACAGATGAAATAATTTTCCCAGGGACATGCTGCTACTAAGTGGAAAAGCCAGGAGTAAAACCTTGATCTTTTCACTCCAAATGATAGGCCCAGCGGCACTAAAAGACACAGGAAACATCCACCAATTTAAAGTACAAATACTCCCTAAGTTTCATGACATATTAAGTGTAAAACTATCTCAGAGAAAAAGAAATCTGTGCATGGTTCAGGATGGCTATAGATCTAAAACATAATCTGATAAAAGAGGGAGAAGGAAGCTCATTATCCCATTCCTGATTTTTACAAGTTTAAATAGAAGCATGGGTTCCTGGGGCCAGCAGCTTTCCTGGGTTAAATTTGACCCACCCACTCCGCCTTGACTCCCTCAGCCTCATTCACCCTCCCAGCTCCCCCACCCTATCTCTCCTCCTAGCAGGGGCACTGGCACACTTCTTGTTTTGGCACCCCAGACCTCTGGACTGACCTCTTGGATCGGACTCCCCACTGCTTCCGGATCCTTTGCATCCAGAGCCACCCAATCCCTCCCTCTAGTCCCTGAGAGCCCTTGTAGACTCTTTCCATGCCCACCTCCGTTTGCCTCTCTGGGCAGCCCAGCCCCCCAGTTTTCTGGAGCCAGCAGCTTTCCAAGGTAAGTTTGGCAGCACCCACTGCGGCTTGCCTACCCTAGCCTCATTCACCCTCCCAGCTCCCCAACCCCAGACCTCTGGACTGGCCTCTAGGTCCAGACTACCTACTGCTTCCTGATTCTTTGCATCCAGACCAACCCAATTCCTCCCTTTAGTCCCTGGGAGCCCTTGGGGCCTCTTCTGGTCCCCACCACCCTTTGCATCTCTGGGTGGTCCAACCCCCAGCTTCGGGGGCCAGCATCTTTCCTGGAGGGATCCAGTCCCTACGAAAAAGGCTGAGGGCGTCTGATCCTCATTCAACATGGGCCTCTGTGGGAACTCCTGAGAAGGAAGATGAAATCAATTTGGCTTCTCCAATATAAAATCAAAAGAGAGAGCCTGAAGCTTAGACCAACCAGCTTTTCATGTCCAACAAGTAAACCACAAAGGCACACAAAATTCGCAAAAAGAAACAGACCTAAACTCAACAAAAGAAGGCTTGGGTCTCACACAAGAATCAGAAACTACAAAAGAAATCCACATGTCAAAGTCACAGCGAAAAAATAGAACACCCTAGAGATAACACAGGACACGGAATTCAAAAGAACAATTATAAACATGGTAAAAGAATTCAGTGAATTTAAAGACAACATAAAGAAATCAAAGAACTGAAAGAAGATAGGAATAAACTGTTGAATGAATTCAGAAAAGAGCTAGAAATATTGACAAAGAATAATAAGGCTGAAATGAAGAAGAAAGTGAAACACTCAGTAAGCCAATTGGAAACAACAGGAGAAAGCCTCACCAATAGGATGAATGAGATGGAAAACAGAGTATCAAGAATGGAAGATAAAGTAGATGAATTAGACACTCAAGCAAAGATTATGAAAAATTTAAGAAAACACAAGAATGAAATATGCAAGAATTGTGTGACACCATATAAAGACCAAACTTACAAATCATATGTAAACAGGAAGGAGAAGAATCTCAGGACAACGATATGGACCAGATCTTCAACAGGACTGTAGATGAAAATTTCTCAAAAATAAAGACAAACATACCCAACAAATACAAGAAGTATACAGAACACCAAATAGGATCAGAAAAGAAATTTTCCATGGCACATCATAGTAAAAACACTAAATGTACAGAGCAAAGAGAGAATACTGAATGCTGCAAAAGAAAAACAAGTCTCATATAAAGAAAAACCCATCAGAATTACAGCTGACATTTCAGTGCAAATTATGAAAGCCAGAAGAGCCTGGATCAAAATATTCCTAGTTCTAAATGACCCAGCCAAAATGCCTATTATAGTCGAAGGGGAAAGAAAAATCTTCCATGATATAAATAGGCTGAAATAATTCATGTCCACAAAACCAGCCCTTCAGAGAGTACTGGAAGCAATACAGAGAGCTGCAGAAAGGAACAACTATACCCAAGGGGTTACAGTAAGAAACTTAATGAAGATATAACTGTGGAAATGCACAGCTACACCAATAATGTGAACAGAAATAAAAACGACAGGAATCAGCACACCCATCTTTTTGTTGTCTGGAAGAAACTCATGTCACTTTCAAGGACAGGCACTACCTTAAGGTTAAAGGATAGAAAAAATATACCAAGCAAATGGTATTAAGAAAAAGCAGGAGTTACAATTCTAATATCTGACAAAATAGACTTCAAACTAAAACTAATCAGAAGCGATAAAGAAGGCCACTTCATTCTGATCAAAGGAACAACTGACCAAGAAGATATTCCAATCATGAACATATATTCACCAAACTTTGGTGTACCCAACTTCATAAAAACAGTACTACGGGATTTTAATCCCAACTCATTAATAGGTGGGGACTTCAATACCTCATTGTCTCCATTAGATAGGTCAACAGGACAGAGAATTAACAGAGAGACACCTGAATTAAACAACTCCATACATCAAATGGTCCTAACAGACATCTACCGAATAGTCCACCCAAGCATCAAAGAATATACTTTCTAGTCAGCGCCCCATGGAACTTTGTCCAAAATCGACCATATACTGGGGCACAAAACAACCCTCAACAAATACAAAAAAAGATTGAAATAATTCAACACATTCTATCACACCACAATGCAATGAACACATGGCGCTTAAACAACACACTTCTGAATAATGAATTGGTCAAAGAAGAAATTAAGAAAGAAATAAAAGTATTCCTGGAACTAAATGAAAAGGACAATACAACACAATGAAAACTCTGGGACACATTGAAAGCAGTCCTAAGAGGGAAGTTTATAGCTCTAAGTGCCCACATTAAAAAAACCAGAAAGGGGCTGGAGAGATGGCTCAGTAGTTAAGAACACTGTTCTTGCAGAAGACCCGGGTTCAAATCCCAGCATCCACATTGCAGCAAACAGCTGTCCATAACTCCAGTTCCAGGGGGTCCGACAGCCTCTTCTGTCTTCCACGGGCATTGCACGATACGGGTGCACTTACCTACACACATACACATAAAATAAAATATTTTTAAAAATTAAAAAAAAAATCAGAAAAAAACACAAATAAATGACTGAACATTGCAACTCAAGACAGTAGAAAAACAACAATAAACGAAACCCAAATCCAGCACACAAGAAGAAATAACAAAAATCAGAGCAGAAATTAATGAAATAGAAACAAAGAAAACAATATAAAGAATCAACGAATCCAAGAGCCAGTTTTCTGAAAAGATAAACAAGATTGACAGAACCCCTAGCCCAGTTAATCAAAAGAAAGAAAGAGTACCTCCAAATCAACAAAATCAGAGATGGAAGGGAAACATCACAACAGACACCAAAAAGATCCAGAACTTTTATAAGGGAATACTTTAAAAACCTATATGCTATCAAATTTGAAAACCTAAAAGAAATGGGTCAGTTATCTAAAAGCATGGGATCCACCAAAACTAAACCAAGAAGAGATCAACAGCTTAAACAAACCCATATGACATAAGGAAATTGAAACAGTAATACAAAACCTCCCAACTGAAAAAAGCCCAGAACCAGATGGATTTAGAGCAGAATTCAATCAGACATTTAAGAAAAGCTATATCCAATACTAATTTGTTCAAAAAGATAGAAATGGAGAGCTTCCAAATTCCTTCTATAAAGCCAGCATCACTCTAATACCAAAGCCAGGTAAAGATACAACCAAAAAAGGAAACTACAGACCCATATCCTTAATTAACATACATGCAAAAATTCTCAACAAAATACTTGCAAACCACATAAAGACACATCAAACCCAGCATGATCAAGTCAGCTTTATTCCAGAGATGCAGGGATGGTTCAATACACGTAAGTCAATAAATGTCATAAATCAAATAAATGGATTCAAAGACAAGAACCACATCATCATCTCAATAAATTCAGAGAAGACCTTTGACAAAATTCAACATACATTTATGTTCAAAGTTCTAGAGGGAATTGGACTGGAGGAAACATACCTCAACATAATTAAAGCTATATATATAACAAACCCACAGCCAACATCATTCTAAATGGAGAAAAACTGGAAGCATTCCCATTGAAATCAGGAACCAGACAAGGCTGCCCGCTATCCCCACTTCTCTTTAGTGCTTGAAGCTCCTGCAACAGCAATAAGACAAGAGAAGGAAATTAAAAAAGTAACAACTGGAAAAGAAGAGATCAAATTATCCCTTTTTGCAGATGATATTATATCTAAGAGACACCAAAAATTCCACCAGAAAACTCCTAGAAATGATTAACACTTTCAGTAAAGGGTCAGGTTACAACACTAATCTACAAAAGTCTGTAGCCTTTCTATATACCAATAACAAGCAAGCAAGGAAGAGTACATGGAAACATTCCCTTTCATAATAGTTGCAAAAAAATAAATAAACCTGACGAAAAACATTAAAGACCTCTACAATGAAAATTTTAAATATTTAAAGAAAGAGGATTGGGGAAGACATCAGAATATAGAAGTACAAAAGACCTTGGC
>NW_008345054.1:2054430-2054664 GCF_000622305.1 Nannospalax galili
GATCTCCACCTGTAGAAGAATGAAACTAAACCCCTATCTTTCACCCTGCACAAAAGTCAACTCCAAATGGATCAAAGACCTCAAAGTGAATCCTGAAACTCTAAAACTGTAAGAAGAAAACATTTGCAATAACCTACAAGATATAAGAAAGGATTTTCTAAACCGGACATCAATTGCTCAGGAAACAAGGTCAGAATTAACAAATGGGCCCTCATTAAACTAAAAAGGAGACAA
>NW_008345054.1:2054918-2057294 GCF_000622305.1 Nannospalax galili
GTCAGAACTGGCTAAGATCAAGAGAACAAATGATACCAAATGTTGGAGAGGATGTGGGGAAAGGGGAATGCTCATCCACTGCTGGTGGGATTGCAAACTTGTTCAACATCTATGGAAAGCAGTGTGAAGAGCTCTTAAAAAACTACAAATGAAGGGCTGGAGAGATGGCTCAGCAGGTAAGAACACTGTTCTTGCAGAAGACCTGGGTTTGTACCCCAGCACCCATATGGCAGCTAACAACTGACTGTAACTCCAGTTCCAGGAGATCCAACAACCTCTTCTGTCCCCCATGGGCACTGCACAACATGGGTGCACTTGCGGGCATAACACTCATACAGATTAAAAATGAATAAAAATAAACAAAATATTTTAAACAACACTACAAATGAACCTGCCATTTGACCCAGTTATACCACTCCTTGGCATATACCCAAAGAACTCATCCTATTGCAGAGGAACTTGTACATCCATGCTTGTTGTTGCTCTTTTCACAATAGAAGAGATGGAAGCAACCTAAGTGTCCCTCAACTAGGGGTGGGATAAAGAAAATGTGGTTCATTTATATAATGGAGTTTTACTCAGCAGTAAAGAAAGGTGAAATAATGAAATTTGCAGGTAAATGAATGGAACTAGAAATTGTTATATGAAGTAACACAGACTCAAAAACAAAAAACAAAAAAAAATGGTGATGTATGTTCTCTCTCATATGTGGATCCTAGCACCAAATCCTGATAAGTGAGTATACATCCAGACATAACTACAGGAACCAGAATAATGAAAACAAAAAGGGAGGTAAAGGAAAAGAAAGAATTTGAAAGAGAAGAACAGTAGGAAACAGGCATTAATAAGGGAGATATGGATAAAAATAGGATTATTTTAAGGGGCGGGGGGAGGGAGGGTTATATACGGAAACTTGGGGATAAAAGGAAAGAAGAGCTCAAGAGAGGTGGGAGCTTAGGAGAAAGGTATTAATAAAGGGAGAAATGGGAGAAATGGGGGCACTTTAATGGGGAAACCATGGTGGAAGGGTTGAAGACAATGCGAGAGATAAATAATGCCTAGTTTAAAAAAAAAAAAACCAGAGGGACCCATATTAGTCCAACAACCTACTGACAAATTATATATACAACTAACTCAAGGAATATAATATATGTCTAGTCAAGGTTTACCTGAAAACCTTTGGTCTTTGCCCAAGCTTTATCTACATAGCACATGGTAATTAAAAGTACCAGACTGGGGGAACTAATCTTCTTGGATGTTTAACAGCCATACTTTGAGGCCTATACTTATTTGGTCAGAGGGACTTAAAGGATAGTTTTTGCTACTTGACCTCCAAGGTCAACTAGGTTCCAGGGGACTGTGGAGCATCTCTCAAGGTGTCCTGTAACTGTGGTGAGTCACCTGTCATCTTGATCAGAGAGGCCATGGAGACCCTGCCAGATTAGCCTTGAACCAGTGTCCAGTCTACAAATAGGAGGGTCAACAAAGAGGAAACATTTCCTCCATGTTTCCAAGTAAAGCCATCCACAGTCATGCAGGACCTTTGACTTATCTTCACATAGATGGAACTGCTAGAGGAAAAGAGCCAGGGGCTCCTCCTAAGCCCATGTGACCCCTGAGGAATAGATCCTCAAACAACCTTAACAATCAAAATAAATTGGTTTGGGGCTGGAGGGATGGCTCAGTGGTTAAGAACACTGGTTGTTCTTGCAGAAGACCCAGGTTCAAATCCCAGCACCCACATGGCAGCTAACAACTGTCTGTAACTCCAGTCCCAGGGGATCCGACAGCCTCTTCTGACATCCGTGGGCATTGCACGAATTAAAATAAATAAATAAATTGGTTTATCTGGAACAACTGCATGGTCTTAAACAGCCAAAAGGAAAGTATAACCAAAGATTACAGTGATCAATGTAATTTTTTTAGGAGTCTATGTGTATAGCTAAAGGCTACATGATGGGAAACAGTGCCAGGTGGGAGATGCCTTCCTTTGAGTTGTTGGCCGGCCAGGGTGGCCCGGGAGAGGTCCAGACAGTAACCTAGCATAGAACTGGGTAAATGAACAGCAGACCCCAATCCTATCTAAAGGAATATTGGCAACAGCTTGCTGCTAGATGAGGAAGAACTGATCTTCCTAAAACAAGGAACTATAGATAGGCTGACTAGATTCAGTGGATGGACAAGTCCTGGGGAATGGCTGAGAGTATTGACAACACAGTGGACAGTAAGAGATGACAGAGTATATGGATTCCAGTGGGGGGTGGGGTATGGGAGGGTGTCACTTGGGATGTGGGTATATAGATGAATAGGATTGTTTGGGATGTTCTGTATAAAATACACATACACAAAAAAAAATCAACAAAAAATGAGTTATAT